>NC_091168.1:38396271-38416271 GCF_040958095.1 Procambarus clarkii | reverse complement strand
ACAATCGAATCTGCCCATAGTAGAAAAACAGCATGTCAAGGATTTGGGAATAATGATGTCCGACGACCTAACGTTTAGGGAGCATAACCAAGCAAATATTGCGACAGCCAGAAAAATGATAGGATGGATTGCGAGAACCTTCAAGTCCAGAGATCCCATCACAAGGTTGTACTCTTCAAGTCACTTGTGTTGTCCCGTCTTGAGTACTGCTCAGTACTCACTTCCCCCTTCAGAGCAGGAGAGATTGCTGAAATAGAGGGAGTACAGAGAACATATACGGCACGCATAGACGAGATAAAACACCTAAATTATTGGGATCGCCTCAAAGCTCTCCAAATGTACTCACTAGAAAGGAGACGAGAGAGATACCAAATAATAAACACATGGAAAATACGGAGGGCCAGGTCCCAAATCTGCACAGTAAAATAACAACATACTGGAGTGAACGACATGGAAGAAAATGCAGAATAGAACCAGTGAAGAGCAGAGGTGCCAAGGGCACAATCAGAGAACACTGTATGAACATCAGAGGTCCACGGTTGTTCAACGTCCTACCAGCGAGCATCAGAAATATTGCCGGAACAACCGTGGACATCTTCAAGAGGAAACTAAATTGTTCCTTCAAGGAGTGCCGGACCAACCGGGCTGTGGTGGGTATGTGGGCCTGCGGGCCGCACCAAGCAACAGCCTGGTGGACCAAACTCTCACAAGTCAAGTCTGGCCTCGGGACGAGCTTGGGGAGTAGAAGAACTCCCAGAACCCCATCAACCAGGTATCAACCAGGTATCAACCAGGTATCAACCAGGTATCAACCAGGTATCAACCAGGTATCAACCAGGTATCAACCAGGTATCAACCAGGTATCAACCAGGTATCAACCAGGTATCAACCAGGTATCAACCAGGTATCAACAACAGAGTGAGGTAAAATATTATAAGATTCTTGTTCAGTATATCATATAAATTTAAAATGTTAAAGTGGCTCATTGGGGCAGAGGTTGACACTTACGGGGCTTTTGTGACACACGCACACGCGCACACAGTTACAAGCAGAGAGTTACGGTGAGGGGTGAGACCTCCGATTGGCGTGAAGTCACCAGTGGAGTCCCACAGGGCTCTGTACTCGGTCCTATCTTGTTTCTGATATATGTAAATGATCTCCCGGAGGGTATCGATTCATTTCTCTCAATGTTTGCGGACGATGCTAAAATTATGAGAAGGATTAAAACAGAAGAGGACTGTTTGAGGCTTCAAGAAGACCTAGACAAGCTGAAGGAATGGTCGAACAAATGGTTGTTAGAGTTTAACCCAACCAAATGTAATGTAATGAAGATAGGTGTAGGGAGCAGGAGGCCAGATACAAGGTATCATCTGGGAGAGGAAATTCTTCAGGAGTCAGAGAAGGAAAAAGACTTGGGGGTTGATATCACGCCAGACCTGTCTCCTGCAGCACATATCAAGCGGATAACATCAGCGGCATATGCCAGGCTGGCCAACATACGAACGGCATTCAGAAACTTGTGTAAAGAATCATTCAGAACTTTGTATACCACATATGTCAGGTCAATCCTGAAGTATGCAGCCCCAGCATGGAGTCCATATCTAGTCAAGGATAAGACTAAACTGGAAAAGGTTCAAAGGTTTGCCACCAGACTAGTACCCGAGCTGAGAGGTATGAGCTACGAGGAGAGACTACGGGAATTAAACCTCACTTCGCTGGAAGACAGAAGAGTTAGGGGGGACATGATCACCACATTCAAGATTCTGAAGGGGATTGATAGGGTAGATAAAGACAGTCTATTTAACACAAGGGGAACACGCACAAGGGGACACAGGTGGAAACTGAGTGCCCAAATGAGCCACAGAGATATTAGAAAGAACTTTTTTAGTGTCAGAGTGGTTGACAAATGGAATGCATTAGGGGGTGATGTGGTGGAGGCTGACTCCATACACAGTTTCAAGTGTAGATATGACAGAGCCCGATAGGCTCAGGAATCTGTACACCTGTTGATTGACGGTTGAGAGGCGGGACCAAAGAGCCAGAGCTCAACCCCCGCAAACACAACAACTAGGTGAGTACACACAAAAGTACGCACACACACACACGCACGCACACACACACACAAACGTTCAGTCAGGGTAGAAAGTATTAACACTTTTGTGGAAAGGTGATAAGGCCTCAAACACTCATACTCCAGCCTCTCTCTTACCCCCTACCTCACTAACCCAAAACACTCCCCCCCCCCCTACAACTGACCTAAAGTGACCATCTCCGCCCCCCTCCCATCCTCTCAGTTTCCCACGCATGACCTCCCTACAAACACACGCACACACACGTTGTTGGAAATTTCCAACACTGAATACAACACTGTTGTATTCTCATTAATTGTTATTAATTCTACTAATCATTGTAGTGATTAAAATTAACCCAACGTAGAGTTCACATGTACTAATAATTACCTCGGTACAGTAAGGCTAGAATTCTTACGTCACCCGACGCCAGTATTGCGTCAGGTTCCATTGTAATAAACACATTTATATCCAATGTGCCTGAGAATTGAAGTTGATTCTCTATAAACAACGGTGGTCTGTGTGATAATTAATTACAGATAAACTGATCTCCAACTAAAGCCAAATAGAGCGTTTATAGTTATAGCTGTTATCTAGTAATAAAATTAACGTCACGAGTGAATGCCCTGGAGAGACATTAATTCTTCTCCATTGTTCGTTTACTATCATAGAACTGGCAAATAATAATATTTGACTCTTCCAAATAATAAACCCGTCCTAACCCGAGCATTTCAAGCACAACCGCGAGAAATGATAATATCCATAATAAATAATTTGGTTAATAAACGCGGGACGCGGAGCGGGGCGGAAGAAGACGCTAGTCCACGTGTTGACATGCTCACGAGTAGGTGTGTTCACGGGGTGCTCACGAGGAGACGCCATTACCCAGCCACCAGGGTAAACGCTATCAAATCTCCAGAAGAAAGTCGCCACTGTGAGGTGTGAAGAACTTTGCAGACAATACCTTCACTTGGTGTCAGTGTCATTTACGGAACCTGTTAAATTTGGTTCTATGTAACTCCATGTGACCGGCCAGTGGAGCGCGTCAGTATCTAGGATAGACAAGTCTAGAGCCTAGGACGCGACCTTCGGCAAGCTTTAACTTACACAGTGCCCATATTAGCTAAGTACCTTA
Source organism: Procambarus clarkii (assembly GCF_040958095.1). Classification (NCBI taxonomy): domain Eukaryota; kingdom Metazoa; phylum Arthropoda; class Malacostraca; order Decapoda; family Cambaridae; genus Procambarus; species Procambarus clarkii. The sequence goes on along the minus strand of NC_091168.1, from coordinate 38,413,067 downwards.
TCCTTGTTTGATGCATCAGATCGGGGGCGGGTTTATAGCTGGGTAGCTTGTCGTGACGACGTATAACAACTAAAAATCACAGGTCATTATCTGTCTCCTTTTATTAATATCCATTTATTGAACATAGAAATCCAGTAGTTTAATCTGTTGCTACTGGAAACAATTGTTTTTGCAGCGTGTGTGAAGAATTCTCCGAGCTGTCATTTCCCATGTTAATCAACTCCCAGTGTTCCATGACGAGTCCAGGAGAATCAGAGGAAGCGTCGTGACTAACTTCTAAGGAAGCGTCGTGACTAACTTCTAAGGAAGCGTCGTGACTAACTTCTAAGGAAGCGTCGTGACTAACTTCTAAGGAAGCGTCGTGACTAACTTCTAAGGAAGCGTCGTGACTAACTTCTAAGGAAGCGTCGTGACTAACTTCTAAGGAAGCGTCGTGACTAACTTCTAAGGAAGCGTCGTGACTAACTTCTAAGGAAGCGTCGTGACTAACTTCTAAGGAAGCGTCGTGACTAACTTCTAAGGAAGCGTCGTGACTAACTTCTAAGGAAGCGTCGTGACTAACTTCTAAGGAAGCGTCGTGACTAACTTCTAAGGAAGCGTCGTGACTAACTTCTAAGGAAGCGTCGTGACTAACTTCTAAGGAAGCGTCGTGACTAACTTCTAAGGAAGCGTCGTGACTAACTTCTAAGGAAGCGTCGTGACTAACTTCTAAGGAAGCGTCGTGACTAACTTCTAAGGAAGCGTCGTGACTAACTTCTAAGGAAGCGTCGTGACTAACTTCTAAGGAAGCGTCGTGACTAACTTCTAAGGAAGCGTCGTGACTAACTTCTAAGGAAGCGTCGTGACTAACTTCTAAGGAATCGTCGTGACTAACTTCTAAGGAAGCGTCGTGACTAACTTCTAAGGAATCGTCATTAAGCTAAGATTCCTTTTGTATTCCTCGAATTTATTATCTGTACTCTTTTACATGCAGAACTCTGTTCATTGGATTAACATGTGTTTATTATAATTATTATTATACATATTCATAATCTATGTTCCCTTTAATGATAACGATAATGATTTCATAAGTATTCATAGGATTAGATTATTATACATTGGATTAGTGAACGAACCACACTAGTTCCTGGACGTACTGAGTTCCAGTAATACCCCCCCAATGTAGGTGTTTGAGGCTTTGATTCATTTAATTATACAGCCCATTAATTATTTCAATGATCATATTCTCTAGTATTTTATCCATAGTTACTGGTTCATCTAGAATGTTCTAATGATCATATTTTCTCAGTTTCCCTCTTTACTATAAAAGTGGGTGGTCCTTCGTAATTGAATTTACTATATTAATATCTAACTAATTAGAGTCAAGCCCAAATGTCCCACACACGTACACACACGTACTCCCCCACCTCTCTCTCTCTCTCTCCATCTCTCTTGATCCCCCACCTCTCCCCCCCTCTCTGAATCACCTTCCTCCCTACGACTCTTCCTATCTCTCTATCTGTTTAGCTCACCTTTCAGGCCCTGTTGACCATCTATACCCCTTATCTCTCCCCCCCCACATAGCATTCCATGCCCTGTCACTATCCAAATCTCTCCCTCCCCCTCCTCCCAAGTACAGCCCTTCCTTTCCACCCCCTATTCCCCCACTATTCCACTATTTTCCACTCCACTCTCTCACCCCCTTTCACTCCCCTCTCTCACCCCCTTCTCTCTCACACCTCTCACCTCTCTCACCCCACTCTCTCAACCCACTCTCACCCCTCTCTCCTAACCCCTCTCTCCCAACCCCTCTCTCTATCTCTTTATCTCTCTCATTCTCTCTCTCTCTCTCTCTCTCTCTCTTTCACCCCGGTTGCCCCTCCTCCTGACAAATCCTATCACAGCATAACAGGAACAGGGGCAAGCATGTTAGCCAGAGGTAACAGGGGAACAGCTCAAAGTCAAGGTGATGAAATGAAAGAAATGTTTGCCCTGTTTTTGGAGGATATCAAGAGTGAGATGCAAGGAATGATGTAAGAAATGAAAAATGAAATAAGCAACCTGAAAAGAGAGCTGACAACAGCAAAGGAGGAGATTAGAACCCTCAAAGAGAACAGTGTTGATTCTGAGACTCAGATAATCATCCAAGGAGAAGGTGGAAATAGTATACTGGAAGAGAATGCCATTATAAAAGCAACATTTGCAGAAATGCTAAAAATAGATAAATCTGAAATAATGTCCACAATGATGAAGGTGGCCATGAAAGCAGCCACCTCACAGGAAGCGGTACGCTCCACTAGCCAGTTGCTGGAAAGTAAAAGATCAGTGGTTAGCTGTGGATATTAAAGAGCAGGAAGGCTCCAATAGGACAGAGTGGAATGATAAGGACAAATGTGGCAGTGAATGAAATACTAAAGGCACTAGAGATGGAAGGGGCTGAGCATAGAATTGAGAAGGTTTTCAGGCTAGGCTGGTACAACAAAGACCAAGACCATGCGTTAAAGGTAGTGTTTGCATACGAGAACACAAAGGAGATGATTCTAACAAGGAAGTGCCACCTGCAATATGTGGGAGAATTAAAAAAAAGTATTCCCCTAGAGGGACATGACGAGGGAGAGAGCCATGGCTGGCAGAATGCAAGAAAAAAGCACAGGGCGAGAAGGGAAACAAGGAAATCACAACTCCCAACACAACATCCCCAGAGGTGAGGGAGGGGGGGACCCACAACCATCCACCCAGTAACACCAGAGGGGAGGGCAACCGCACCACCCTCCTCTGCATAGAAAACCCCCTACCCCAAACCCTTCCTGCCCCTACTCAAATGCTCAGCCAAATACCCCACAACCCCATTCCCACCCTTCTACCCCTCCACTCCTCCCGCTATGTCCCCTCACCCCCTTTTCCTTCATGTCTTCCCTCCCCCTTCATCCCATAACCTCCCTGTCCCTCCCCCCTTCACTTGACCCCCCTGCCTCTCACCCCAGTATCCTCTGAGACCCTGTTATCCACCTCACAAATCCTCACACCCATGGAACAGCTTTCCCCCACCAGCAGAACACTCACCAAGGAGGCGATTTGAGAAGGGACAGAAGAAAGTAAGCCTCAAGGCAATGTACACTAACATAGATGGAATTACAAATAAAGCAAATGAACTTAGGAGAATGGGTACTAGAAGAAAACCCAGACATAATAACACTCACAGAAACAAAGCTGACGAAATCCATAACAAATACAGTGTTCCCACAGGACTACTATGTTACGAGGAAAGAGAGAGAAGGAAGAGGCAGAGATGGTGTAGCTCTGCTGGTAAGAAAAGGCTGGGATTTTGAGGAGATGGATATTCAGGGCTGTGAAGGTTTCAGTGACTACATAACAGATACCATAACTGGAGGACAAAAAATTATAGTCGTAGTCATATATAATCTACCACCAAATGACAGAAGACCCAGACAGGAATATGATAGAAACAACATGGCCACCATTAACATAATAGAAAGAGCAGCTTCTGTTGCTAGCAGGAATGAATCTGGACTACTAATTATGAGAGACTTCAACCATTGGAAGATAGATTGGGAGAACAGAGATCCGCATGGAGGACCAGAAACATGGAGAGCTAAGCTGCTGGACGTGGCAACAAGACAGTTTCTAAGCCAGCACATCAAGGAGCCAACAAGAATGAGAGGAGAAGATGAACCAGCCATGCTTCGATATGATATTTACCCACAATGAGTAGGATATAAGGGAAGTTAAGATGGAAGCACCCTTGAGAATGAGTGATCACAGTGTATTGATCTTTGTAGTACCTGATAGAAGCTAGGAATTATCTCCCCCAAAAATGAACTAGGAAACAAAAGTATGGCCTACCGAAAGGGGAACTATGAGGAGATAAGAAGTTTACTAAGGGAAATACCTCGGGACACAGACCTCAGAGCTAAGTCTGTACAAGATATGATGGACTATGTCACCCAAAGGTGTCAGGAGATAGTAAAGAGGTTCATCCCGGCCCAGAGGGAAAATACCAGAGAACCAGGTAATGAGTATGTTAGGGTGAGAAGAGAAGCAGAGAAAAATTATGAAAATAATAAAGCAAGCAAAGCCAAGACCGAACCAAAGCTAATCTACAGTCACATCAGGAGGAAAACCACAGTGAAAGAACAGGTAATGAAACGTAGAACAGGCGAGGATAGGTATACAGAGAATGACAAAGAGGTGTGTGAAGAACTCAACAAGAGGTTCCAGGAGGTCTTCACAATATAACAAGGTGAGGACAATTTGCTAGGAAAAGAGAAGAAAACCAGGCCGCCTTGGAAGGGCTCGAAATTACGAGAGAGGAGGTCAAAAGGACACCTGCTGGATCTGGATGTTAGAAAGGCTGTTGGACCAGATGGGATCTCACCATGGGTACTAAAAGAGTGTGCAGGAGCACTTTACCTACCACTCTCCGTAGTGAATAGTAGGTCACTGGAAATGGGAGACCTACCAGAAATATGGAAGACGGCGAATGTGGTCCCAATATACAAAAAGGGCGACAGGCAAGATGCACTGAACTACAGGCCAGTGTCCTTGACTTGTATACCATACAAAGTGATGGAGAAGATCGTGAGAAAAAAACTAGTAACACGTCTGGAGAGAAGGGACTTCGTGACAAATCATCAACATGGGTTCAGGGAGGGTAAATCTTGCCTGACGGGCTTAATAGAATTCTACGACCAGGTGACAAAGATTAAGCAGGAAAGAGAAGGATGGGCGGCTTGCATTTTGTTGGATTGTCGGAAAGCCTTTGACACAGTACCGCATAAGAGGCTGGTACATAAGCTGGAGAGTCAGGCAGGCGTAGCTGGTAAGGTGCTCCAGTGGATAAGGGAGAAGCAATAGGAAGCAGAGAATTACAGTGAGGGTGAGACTTCAGATTGGCGTGTAGTAACCAGTAGAGTCCCACAAGGCTCTGTACTCGGTCCTATCTTGTTTCTGATATATATATATGATCTCCCGGAGGGTATATATTCATTTCTCTCAATGTTTGCTGACTATGCCAAAATTATGAGAAGGATTAAGACAGAGGAGAACTGCTTGAGGATTCAAGAAGACCTAGACAAGCTGAAGGAATGGTCGAACAAATGGTTGTTAAAGTTTAACCAAGCAAATGTAATGTAACTAAGATAGGTGCAGGGAGCAGGAGGCCAAATACTAGGTATCATCTGGGAGATGAAATTCTTCAAGAGTCAGTGAGAGAAAAAGACTTGGGGATTGACATCACGCCAGACCTGTCCCCTGCAGCCCATATCAAGAGGATAACATCAGCTGACATATGCCAGGCTGGCCAACATAAGAACGGCATTTAGAAACTTGTGTAAGGAATCATTCAGAACTTTGTATAAAACATAATGTTATGCCAATCCTGGAGTATGCAGCCCCAGCATGGAGTCCATATCTAGTCAAGCATAAGACTAAACTGGAAAAGGTTCAAAGGTTTGCCACCAGACTAGTACCCGAGCTGAAAGGTATGAGCTACGAGGAGAGACTACGGGAATTTAACCTCACTTCACTGGAAGACATAAGAGTTAGGGGGGACATGATCACCACATTCAAGATTCTAAGGGAATTGATAGGGTAGATAAAGACAGGCTGTTTAACACAAGGGGCACACGCACTAGGGAACACAGGTGGTAAGTGAGTGCCCAAATGAGCCACAGAGATATTAGAAAGAACTCTTTTAGTGTCAGAGTGGTTGACAAATGGAATGCATTAGGAAGTAATGTGGTGGAGGCTGACTCCATACACAGTTTCAAGTGTAGATATGACTAGAGCCCAAGTAGGCTCAGGAACCTGTACACCAGGTTGATTGATGGTTGAGAGGCGGGACCAAAGAGCCAGAGCTCAACCCCTGCAAGCACAATTAAGTGAGTACAATTAGGTGATTAGGTGAGTACACACACACACACACACACACACACACACACACACACACACACACACACACACACACACACACACACACACACACACACGGTGTGTGTGTGTGTGCCACCGCTCAGACCGGTGGCTGAGCGAACAGCACGCTGTACGCGTTATCCTGTGGTCCCGGGTTCGATCCCGGGCCCCGGCCAGATACAATGGACATAGTTTCTTTCACCCTAATGCTCCTGTTCCCTAGCAGTAAAATAGGTACCTGGGAGTTAGTCAGCTGTCACGGGCTGCTTCCTGGGGTGTGTGTGGTGTGGGGGGAAAAATAATAGTTAGTGACAGTTGATTGACAGTTGAGAGGCGGGCCGAAAGAGCGGAGCTCAACCCCCGCAAGTTCAAGGTGAATACACACACACGTCAGGGCCTAATCAGACATGATCACAACCTACAAAATCCTCACGGGAATTGACAGGGTAGACAACGATAAACTATTCGACACTGGTGGTACGTGAACAAGGGGACACAGGTGGAAACTGAGTACCCACATGAGCCACAGGGACGTTAGAAAGAACTTTTTCAGTGTCAGAGTAGTTAACAGGTCGAATGCATTAGGCAGCGATGTGGTGGAGGCTGACTCCATACACTAGCTTTAAATGTAGATATGATAGAGCCCAGTAGGCTCAGGAACCTGTACACCAGTTGATTGATAGTTGAGAGGCGGGACCAAAGAGCCAAAGCTCAACCCCCGCAAGTACAAATAGGTGACAACAAATAGTTGAGTACGTGCCCGCGCCTGAACATGAATGATAGGGGTGGGCAAACTGCAATTTTTTGGATTGGTAGAAAGCCTTAGACACAGTACCTACACAAGAGACTAATGCACATACTGGAGATGCAAGCAGGAGTGAAAGGGAAGGTACTCCACCGGATAAGGGAGTACCTAAGCAACAGAAGACAGCGAGTCACTGTGAAGAGTGAGGCCTCAAACAGCCGAGGCGCCACCAGAGAAGTCCCGCAGGGTTCAATCCTTGGACCTATACTGTTTCTGATATACGTAAATAATATCCCATCAAGAATAGATTCGTTCCTCTCAATGTTTTCTGTTGATGCAAAAATTACGAGGAGGATTCAGACAGTTGAAGATAGTATGAGGCTACAAGATGACCGAGACAAACATAAGGAATGGTGCATCAAATGGGTACTAAAGTTCTACTCAAATAATGAAACAAGGCGGAGGAAATAGGCCAGACACAGGATTCAGAATAGGGGATGAAGTCCGTCATGAAACAGACAAAGAGAAAGATCTAGGAGTTGATATCAAGCCAAATCTGACTCCTGAAATCCACATCAAAAGAATAACAGTCTGCGGCGTATGCGAGGCTGGCTAACATCGGAACTGCCTTCATGAACCTGTTTAAGGAATCATTCAGAATCTTGTATACCACATATGTAACACCAATCCTGGAGTATGCAGCCCCAGCAGGGAGCCAGTACCTTGTCAAGCACAAGACGCAGCTGGAAAAAGTTCAGAGGTATGCCTCTAGGCTAGTCCCCAGAACTAAGAGGCATGAGTTACAAGGAAAGGGTAAGTGAATTGCACCTCAATGTCGATTACATTAGTTGTTCCTCCATACACACAAACAAGCAACAAGAGAAGGAATGTCTATCAGATCCGCTGGCCAATTACTGCTTGAACAGTGTCGATTGTGTTCATGTTCAGTGTTCATCCAGTCGCCTGATGAACAACCCTTCAGCCCGCTTTCCAATGCGTTCAGTCTTCCACTTGCTTGAACGCACTAACCATCCAGACCCTCCCCCCGCCATCCCTGAAGACCCGTCCTCGTTATACTGGCCGCAAATGACCATAGTCCAAGTCACAACCTCCCCACAACCAGTCCGCCTCCAGCCTGTGGCTCAGCCTGTGATTGATCAACAGGTTTCGCCCTCCGCGGCCTGGTAAATGTCGAGGCAGGTCTGGGAGTAGTTATTGTAGACCTGGACCGTGCGTGCTGGGGCGCTGTATTGGCTTGTACAGTCGAGAGGTTGTAGTTACTGTGAAATATATAGTTCCAGGGTACTGTAGGGATTACCCTTTCACGGGGTGTTTGGTTTGAAAGTTTGTGGTAACTGTCGGTGTTAGGTTGTGGTAACTGTCAGTGTTGGGGTTGTAGTAACTGTTAGTGTTGGGTTGTGGTAACTGCCAGTGTTGGGGTTGTAGTAACTGCCAGTGTTGGGTTGTGGTAACTGTCAGTGTTGGGGTTGTAGTAACTGTCAGTGTTGGGTTGTGGTAAATGTCAGTGTTGGGGTTGTGGTAAATGTCAGTGTTGGGGTTGTGGTAACTGTCAGTGTTGGGTTGTGGTAACTGTCAGTGTTGGGTTGTGGTAACTGTCGGTGTTGGGGCTGTGGTAACTGCCAGTGTTGGGTTGTGGTAACTGTCAGTGTTGAGTTGTGGTAACTGTCAGTGTTGGGTTGTGGTAACTGTCAGTGTTGGGTTGTGGTAACTGTCGGTGTTAGGTTGTGGTAACTGTCAGTGTTGGGTTGTGGTAACTGTCAGTGTTGAGTTGTGGTAACTGTCAGTGTTGGGTTGTGGTAACTGTCAGTGTTGGGTTGTGGTAACTGTCAGTGTTAGGTTGTGGTAACTGTCAGTGTTGGGTTGTGGTAACTGTCGGTGTTAGGTTGTGGTAACTGTCAGTGTTGGGTTGTGGTAACTGTCAGTGTTGAGTTGTGGTAACTGTCAGTGTTGGGTTGTGGTAACTGTCAGTGTTGGGTTGTGGTAACTGTCGGTGTTAGGTTGTGGTAACTGTCAGTGTTGAGTTGTGGTAACTGCCAGTGTTGGGTTGTGGTAACTGTCAGTGTTGAGTTGTGGTAACTGTCAGTGTTGGGTTGTGGTAACTGTCAGTGTTGAGTTGTGGTAACTGTCAGTGTTGGGTTGTGGTAACTGCCAGTGTTGAGTTGTGGTAACTGTCAGTGTTGGGTTGTGGTAACTGTCAGTGTTGGGTTGTGGTATCTGTCAGTGTTGGGTTGTAGTAACTGTCAGTGTTGGGTTGTGGTATCTGTCAGTGTTGGGTTGTGGTAACTGTCATTGTTGGGTTGTGGTAACTGTCAGTGTTGGGTTGTGGTATCTGTCAGTGTTGGGTTGTAGTAACTGCCGGTGTTGGGGCTGAGGTAACTGCCGGTGTTGGGTTGTAGTAACTGCCAGTGTTGGGTTGTAGTAACTGTCAGTGTTGGGTTGTGGTAACTGTCAGTGTTGGGTTGTAGTAACTGCCAGTGTTGGGTTGTGGTTACTGTCAGTGTTGGGGCTGTGGTAACTGTCAGTGTTGGGGCTGTGGTAACTGTCAGTGTTGGGGTTGTGGTAACTGCCAGTGTTGGGTTGTGGTAACTGTCAGTGTTGGGGCTGTGGTAACTGTCAGTGTTGGGTTGTAGTAACTGTCAGTGTTGGGGCTGTGGTAACTGTCAGTGTTGGGGCTGTGGTAACTGTCAGTGTTGGGTTGTAGTAACTGCCAGTGTTGGGTTGTGGTAACTGTCAGTGTTGGGGCTGTGGTAACTGTCAGTGTTGGGTTGTAGTAACTGTCAGTGTTGGGGCTGTGGTAACTGTCAGTGTTGGGGCTGTGGTAACTGTCAGTGTTGGGGTTGTAGTAACTGCCGGTGTTGGGTTGTAGTAACTGCCGGTGTTGGGTTGTAGTAACTGCCAGTGTTGGGTTGTAGTAACTGCCAGTGTTGGGGTTGTAGTAACTGCCAGTGTTGGGTTGTGGTAACTGTCAGTGTTGGGTTGTGGTAACTGTCGGTGTTGGGTTGTGGTAACTGTCAGTGTTGGGTTGTGGTAACTGTCAGTGTTGGGTTGTAGTAACTGTCAGTGTTGGGGCTGAGGTAACTGCCAGTGTTGGGGCTGAGGTAACTGCCGGTGTTGGGTTGTGGTAACTGTCAGTGTTGGGGTTGTGTGGTGTGATGGTGGGGCGCCTGGCGATATATGAGGGACTAGTAGGACCCGACTCGTGCCTATATATTGCTCGCTATACTCACCTATATCTCTCCGCCTACTCTTCCAAAGTTTAATAATTGTTTGTTAACTTTATTTTTTATTTACTATTGTCTGCAACTCTGGAGCGTTCTGGATGTGGTGTGATGATTTTCTTGCTGTGATTTGGGCTGGGTCCGGCTATGACGGACCCAAGCCCTGAGATGCCCCAGACCTATAAGGTCTTAATCCCATAATGGCCGCCAGTTTTAGAATCCCTTACCCGTAAAAGATTTACATTATTTCTTAAGGAAGACAAACTGGGAAAAAAAGTTAACATACTGCATAAATTTTTTGTACTTTTCATATGCCAGGATTATTAATTTCTCTTAGAATTTGTAATTTAGCAACAATTTGTCTTTCCTATAGTAATATTAGCGATTGTTTACAACCTTAATATTGCTTCTTTATTCACACCTAAAGTACCATGCAGGAAAATTCTTGCTAAAATTGTGTTAAACTTTTCTTCACAAACCTTCTAGATGCGAGAGCACGTATGGAGCCTTGCGGGTGCTGGCCACTTGTCCCCATGAAGGAATGGATAAGATTAACTGTAAAATTATTGCCATTGTATCATTCAATATTCCACAAGCTCTCTGACCTTGTAACTTTAATTAGACCCATGTATCAAGTCTCGTTGAACATTTATGCAACAATAAGTCATACAGAAACCACTCAGAACGAGAGTAAAATGAACACATTTTTGACTGCTTTAATTGGTTTATTTCCCCAAAATTACTATCATCTTTAACCTGGTAATTACCAGCTGGCCAGTCCACGGCCGTTACCTCCAACTGGGGTTAATGGAGCGAGAGGCGAAGATTCATAACCAGCGTAACTCTTTAAAGAAAAACAATCCGCGCGATGAAGCGTTGACGACTTAACTCACACACCTGAAGCAACGTTGACGTTCATCCTGGATCATTAGTCTCCTGATAATGTTAAGTAGCACTGAGCTTGGCCTGAGCAATCCTTTATGTAGGCATCCTGAGGTCTCTGGAGACTAGGGAGTTGCGTCCTGGTTGGCGAGGCTGGAGTGGCCTCTCAAGGGCGCAAAGCCAGGGTAGGTTGATAGGAAGGAGAAGCTGTTACCCAAGCAGCAAGTTGATGAAAGTTTCCAATTGAAAGGAAAAGGCTTGGTTCAAAATCTTATATACATATGATTTTTTAATATAAGAGGCAGTGACTACTAGCCCTAGAAGACTTGCCCTTGAGTGTTGTAATATACACAAGTACTCCTAACACTGGGTACCATTTGGCAGTTTATGGTTCTAAATAGTAAATGGTTCAACATTGATCGCCGGGTTTGTTATTCGTACTTGTGAAGCACTTCTTCCGGAAGTGTTCGAACGTCATCAGTTGTGAGTCGTGTGTAAATCGTTTTTCACTCATAAACAGCTGGGGTTTGGCGGGTGGATGGAATCACTTTTGGGTCATTGTTTGGAGGACGGGCTGGATTGACAACACCGACCAGAGGTGAGCTCTGGCAAGAAGCCAACCCGGCCTCAGGCTATGTTCATTCCATCCCGCGGCCGACCCTCCAAAGACACATTTCATCAGCTTTACAGCCCGTCTTCCAATGACCCAAAAGTGATTCCATCCACCAGTCAAACTCCAGCTCTTTATGAATGATAAAACGCTTTATACTCGACTCACGACGTCCGAACACTTCCGGAACAAGTGCTTCACTGACGAATTTTGTTCGAACCACAACGCTATAAATGCTTCACCCACGTACTACAAATACAAATAATCGCCAACAGAACCTAAACACCTAACCCAACCTAACCTATGCCTACATATGCACAATACGCTAATATATTATAATATTAATATATATTGAGAAAATTCCCTTTTTGAATGAACAATATGTTAAAATTTATGAATGCGTCTGTGGGGGTCGACCGCTGGATGTAATGGACTTGAGTCGAGGACGGGTTGTTTGACGGCTGCGTGGAATGAATGTTTGGCCTTAATTTATGAGGACAGGTTGTAAGAATCACAACGCGTCCTCGTTAACAAATGCCAAATGCTCGTCTTTATGAATGAGAAGCACTTTATACAAGACTCACAATCGATGACATATTTACTGTTCTCGAGCAGGGCTACATATGTAGCCTGTAGTCGAACCGCACCTCTAGGAAGGCTTCCCGCCCGTCCTCTAAACAAAGACACAAAGTCCATTCCATGCACCTGTCAAACCCCAGCTGTTTAGGAATGAAAAACAGTTTACACACAACTGATGACGTCCGAACACATCCGGAACAAGTGCTTCGTTCACGTCTTCTGTTCGAACCACAGTTCTATAAATGCTTCACCCACGAACTTATAAATACAAATAATTACCAACAGAACCTAAAGGCCTAACCTAATCTAACTTACGCCAATCTATACACACAATTTTGATGTATAAGAATATTAATTTATATATGAGAACAAACCAATTTGTAATACACAGTAAGTTCAAATTTATGAATGCGTCTGGGGAGGACGGCCGCTGCTTTAACTAGCCTAGTGTGAGGACAGGTTGCTGTATATGCTTCACCCACGTACTAACGTACTACAAATCCAAATAATCGCTAACAGAACCTAAACACCTAACCTAACCTAACAAGGGCATAAATATGTACAATATGGTAATTTAAAATATTAATAATTTATATTTGAGAAAATTCATGTTTTTTTGAATGAACAGCATGTTAAAATTGACGAATGTGTCTTTGGGGTCGACCGCTGGATGGAATGAACTTGGTCTGAGGAGGGGCTGACCCATGTGCTGTAAATACCAAAACATTCCCAACAGAAACTATCCACCTAACCTAACCTAACCTAACCAAGTTCAGCCTAACTATTCAGCACATTCTCTTAAGAAATTATATTACCTTACATTTGAGAAAGTACAGGTTTGGAATCCTCAGTACGCTAAAATAGTTAAGGGCGTCTTTAGGTTCGGCTGCCGCCTAGACGAGACTACTACGACAACCCGTCCTCACATTAGGCGGGTTAAAGCAGCGGCCGTCCTCCCCAGACACATTCAACAATTTTAACATTCTGTGCATTAAAATTGTCTTTGTTCTCATATGTAAATTAATATTTTTATACATAAAAAGTACACGAACAGGAGGTGTATGTTAGGTCAGGTGTTTAGGTCCTCTCCTTGAATTGGAAGTTTCTGGGTGAAACATTTTTAGGATTGTGGTTCGAATAGTGGACGTGAGCGAAGCACTTGTTCCGGACGTGTTCGGACGTCGTCAGTTGTGAGTCGTCTGTAAACTGTTTGTCATTCATTAACAGGGAATGTGAGTGGCCAGGTGATGGGTGCCACCCGTCGCCTGCCACCACCCCTCAGTGGTGAAGGATGCCACCCGCCGCCTGCAACTACCCCTCAGTGGTGACGGAAGCCACCCCCCGCCTGCCACCACCCCTCAGTGGTGAAGGATGCCACCCGCCGCCTGCCACCACCCCTCAGTGGTGAAGGATGCCACCCGCCGCCTGCCACCACCCGTCAGTGGTAATGGGTGCCACCCGTCGCCTGCCACCACCCCTCAGTGGTGATGGATATCACCCGCCGCCTGCCACCACCCCTCAGTGGTGACGGAAGCCACCCGCCGCCTGCCACCACCTCTCAGTGGTGATGGATGCCACCCGCCGCCTGCCACCCGCCGCCTGCCACCACCCCTCAGTGGTTATGGATGCCACCCGCCGCCTGCCACCACCCCTCAGTGGTGATGGATGCCACCCGCCGCCTGCCACCACCCCTCAGTGGTGATGGATGCCACCCGCCGCCTGCCACAACCTCTCAGTGGTGATGGATGCCACCCGCCGCCTGCCACCACCCCTCAGTGGTGATGGATGCCACCCGCCGCCTGCCACCACCCCTCAGTGGTGATGGATGCCACCCGCCGCCTGCCACCACCCCTCAGTGGTGATGGATGCCACCCGCCGCCTGCCACCAGCCCTCAGTGGTGATGGATGCCACCCGCCACCTGCCACCAGCTGCCTACAACCAGCCGCCTGCCACCAGTTGCCTACAACCAGCCGCCTGCCACCAGCTGCCTACAACCAGCCGCCTGCCACCAGCTGCCTACAACCAGCCGCCTGCCACCAGCCACCTGCCACCAGCTGCCTACAACCAGCCGCCTGCCACCAGCTGCCTACAACCAGCCGCCTGCCACCAGCTGCCTACAACCAGTCGCCTGCCACCAGCTGCCTACAACCAGCCACCTGCCACCAGCTGCCTGCCACCAGCCACCTGCCACCAGCTGCCTGCCACCAGCCGCCTGCCACCAGCTGCCTAGAACCAGCCGCCTGCCACCAGCTGCCTACAACCAGCTGCCTGCCACCCGCCGCCTGCCACCAGCCGCCTGCCACCAGCTGCCTGCCACCAGCTGCCTACAACCAGCCACCTGCCACCAGCTGCCTACAACCAGCCGCCTGCCACCAGCCACCTGCCACCAGCTGCCTGCCACCAGCCGCCTGCCACCAGCTGCCTAGAACCAGCCGCCTGCCACCAGCTGCCTGCCACCCGCCGCCTGCCACCAGCCGCCTGCCACCAGCCGCCTGCCACCAGCCGCCTGCCACCAGCCGCCTGCCACCAGCCGCCTGCCACCCGCCGCCTGCCACCAGCCGCCTGCCACCAGCCGCCTGCCACCAGCCGCCTGCCACCAGCCGCCTGCCACCAGCCGCCTGCCACCAGCCGCCTGCCACCCGCCGCCTGCCACCAGCCGCCTGCCACCAGCCGCCTGCCACCAGCCGCCTGCCACCAGCTGCCTGCCACCCGCCGCCTGCCACCAGCTGCCTAGAACCAGCCGCCTGCCACCAGCTGCCTGCCACCAGCCGCCTGCCACCAGCCGCCTGCCACCAGCTGCCTAGAACCAGCCGCCTGCCACCAGCCGCCTGCCACCAGCCGCCTGCCACCAGCTGCCTGCCACCCGCCGCCTGCCACCAGCTGCCTAGAACCAGCCGCCTGCCACCAGCTGCCTGCCACCCGCCGCCTGCCACCAGCCGCCTGCCACCAGCTGCCTGCCACCAGCCACCTGCCACCAGCTGCCTGCCACCAGCCGCCTGCCACCAGCTGCCTGCCACCAGCCGCCTGCCACCAGCTGCCTGCCACCAGCCGCCTGCCACCAGCCGCCTGCCACCAGCCGCCTGCCACCAGCTGCCTGCCACCCGCCGCCTGCCACCAGCCGCCTGCCACCAGCTGCCTGCCACCCGCCGCCTGCCACCCGCCGCCTGCCACCAGCCGCCTGCCACCCGCCGCCTGCCACCAGCCGCCTGCCACCAGCCGCCTGCCACCAGCCGCCTGCCACCAGCCGCCTGCCACCAGCCGCCTGCCACCAGCTGCCTGCCACCCGCCGCCTGCCACCAGCCGCCTGCCACCAGCTGCCTGCCACCCGCCGCCTGCCACCCGCCGCCTGCCACCAGCCGCCTGCCACCCGCCGCCTGCCACCAGCCGCCTGCCACCAGCCGCCTGCCACCAGCTGCCTGCCACCAGCCGCCTGCCACCAGCCACCTGCCACCAGCCGCCTGCCACCAGCTGCCTGCCACCCGCCGCCTGCCACCAGCCGCCTGCCACCAGCTGCCTGCCACCCGCCGCCTGCCACCCGCCGCCTGCCACCAGCCGCCTGCCACCCGCCGCCTGCCACCAGCCGCCTGCCACCAGCCGCCTGCCACCAGCCGCCTGCCACCAGCCGCCTGCCACCAGCCGCCTGCCACCCGCCGCCTGCCACCCGCCGCCTGCCACCAGCCGCCTGCCACCAGCCGCCTGCCACCAGCCGCCTGCCACCAGCCGCCTGCCACCCGCCGCCTGCCACCAGCCGCCTGCCACCCGCCGCCTGCCACCAGCCGCCTGCCACCCGCCGCCTGCCACCAGCCGCCTGCCACCAGCCGCCTGCCACCAGCCGCCTGCCACCAGCCGCCTGCCACCCGCCGCCTGCCACCCGCCGCCTGCCACCAGCCGCCTGCCACCAGCCGCCTGCCACCAGCCGCCTGCCACCCGCCGCCTGCCACCCGCCGCCTGCCACCAGCCGCCTGCCACCAGCCGCCTGCCACCAGCCGCCTGCCACCCGCCGCCTGCCACCAGCCGCCTGCCACCCGCCTTCTGCCACCAGCCGCCTGCCACCAGCCGCCTGCCACCAGCCGCCTGCCACCAGCCGCCTGCCACCAGCCGCCTGCCACCAGCCGCCTGCCACCCGCCGCCTGCCACCAGCCGCCTGCCACCCGCCGCCTGCCACCAGCCGCCTGCCACCAGCCGCCTGCCACCCGCCGCCTGCCACCCGCCGCCTACCACCAGCCGCCTGCCACCAGCCGGCTGCCACCAGCCGCCTGCCACCAGCCGCCTGCCACCCGCCGCCTGCCACCAGCCGCCTGCCACCCGCCGCCTGCCACCCGCCGCCTGCCACCAGCCGCCTGCCACCAGCCGCCTGCCACCCGCCGCCTGCCACCAGCCGCCTGCCACCCGCCGCCTGCCACCAGCCGCCTGCCACCAGCTGCCTGCCACCAGCCGCCTGCCACCAGCCGCCTGCCACCAGCCGCCTGCCACCAGCCGCCTGCCACCAGCCGCCTGCCACCCGCCGCCTGCCACCAGCCGCCTGCCACCCGCCGCCTGCCACCAGCCGCCTGCCACCAGCCGCCTGCCACCAGCCGCCTACCACCAGCCGCCTGCCTCCAGCCGCCTGCCACCAGCCGCCTACCACCAGCCGCCTGCCACCAGCCGCCTGCCACCAGCCGCCTGCCACCAGCCGCCTGCCACCAGCCGCCTGCCACCAGCCGCCTGCCACCCGCCGCCTGCCACCAGCCGCCTGCCACCAGCCGCCTGCCACCAGCCGCCTACCACCAGCCGCCTGCCACCAGCCGCCTGCCACCAGCCGCCTGCCACCAGCCGCCTGCCACCAGCCGC
>NC_091168.1:38342016-38395771 GCF_040958095.1 Procambarus clarkii | reverse complement strand
TGGTGACAGTGGTGGAGAGTGGTGTATGACAGTGGTGGAGAGTGGTGAGTGGCAGTGGTGGAGAGTGGTGTGTAACAGTTGTGGAGAGTGGTGTGTGCCAGTGATGGAGAGTAGTGTGTGACAGTGATGGAGAGTGGTGACAGTGGTGGAGAGTGGTGTGTGACAGTGGTGGAGAGTGGTGAGTGGCAGTGGTGGAGAGTGGTGACAATGGTGGAGAGTGGTGTGTGACAGTGGTGGAGAGTGGTGTGTGACAGTGGTGGAGAGTGGTGACAATGGTGGAGAGTGGTGTGTGACAGTGGTGGAGAGTGGTGTGGGACAGTGGTGGAGAGTGGTGTGTGACAGTGGTGGAGAGTGGTGACAATGGTGGAGAGTGGTGTGTGACAGTGGTGGAGAGTGGTGTGTGTGACAGTGGTGGAGAGCGGTGACAGTGGTGGAGAGTGGTGTGTGACAGTGGTGTAGAGTGGTGACAGTGGTGGAGAGTGGTGTGTGACAGTGGTGGAGAGTGTGACAGTGGTGGAGAGTGGGTGTTGACAGTGGTGGAGAGTGGTGACAGTGGTGGAGAGTGGTGACAGTGGTGGAGAGTGGTGACAGTGGTGGAGAGTAGTGACAGTGGTCGAGAGTGGTGTATGACGGTGGTGGAGAGTGGTGTGTGACAGTTGCGGAGAGTGGTGAGTGACAGTGGTGGAGAGTGGTGAGTGACAGTGGTGGAGAGTGGTGTGTGGCAGTGGTGGAGAGTGGTGTGTGACAGTGATGGAGAGTGGTGACAGTGGTGGAGAGTGGTGACAGTGGTGGAGAGTGGTGTGTGGCAGTTGTGGAGAGTGGTGACAGTGGTGGAGAGTGGTGACAGTGGTGGAGAGTGGTGTGTGGCAGTTGTGGAGAGTGGTGACAGTGGTGGAGAGTGGTGTGTGACAGTGATGGAGAGTGGTGACAGTGGTGGAGAATGGTGTGTGGCAGTGGTGGAGAGTGGTGTGTGACAGTGATGGAGAGTGGTGTGTGACAGTGATGGAGAGTGGTGACAGTGGTGGAGAGTGGTGTGTGGCAGTTGTGGAGAGTGGTGACAGTGGTGGAGAGTGGTGACAGTGGTGGAGAGTGGTGTATGACAGTGGTGGAGAGTGGTGACAGTGGTGGAGAGTGGTGTGTGACAGTGATGGAGAGTGGTGACAGTGGTGGAGAATGGTGTGTGGCAGTGGTGGAGAGTGGTGTGTGACAGTGATGGAGAGTGGTGTGTGACAGTGATGGAGAGTGGTGACAGTGGTGGAGAGTGGTGTGTGGCAGTGGTGGAGAGTGGTGACAGTGGTGGAGAGTGGTGTGTGACAGTGATGGAGAGTGGTGTGTGACAATGGTGGAGAGTGGTGTGTGACAGTGATGGAGAGTGGTGAAATTGGTGGAGAGTGGTGTGTGACAGTGGTGGAGAGTGGTGTGTAACAGTTGTGGAGAGTGGTGTGTGACAGTGGTGGAGAGTGGTGTGTGACAGTGGTGGAGAGTGGTGTGTGACAGTGATGGAGAGTGGTGTGTAACAGTTGTGGAGAGTGGTGTGTGACAGTGGTGGAGAGTGGTGTGTGACAGTGGTGGAGAGTGGTGTGTAACAGTTGTGGAGAGTGGTGTGTGACAGTGGTGGAGAGTGGTGTGTGACAGTGATGGAGAGTGGTGACAGTGGTGGAGAGTGGTGTGTGACAGTGGTGGAGAGTGGTGACAGTGGTGGAGAGTGGTGACAGTGGTGGAGAGTGGTGTATGACAGTGGTGGAGAGTGGTAAGTGACAGTGGTGGAGAGTGGTGAGTGACAGTGGTGGAGAGTGTCACCACCCCCTACCATTCACCACCCTTTACTCTTCACCACCCTCAACCCTTCACCACCCCCTACCCTTCACCACCCCCTACCCTTCACCTCCCCCAACCCTTCACCACCCTCAACCCTTCACCACCCCCTACCCTTCACCACCCCCTACCCTTCACAACTCCCTACCCTTCACCACCCCCTACCCTTCACCACCCCCTACCCTTCACCACCCCCTACCCTTCACCACCCCCTACCCTTCACCACCCCCTACCCTTCACCTCCCCCAACCCTTCATCACCCCTACCCCTCACCACCCCCTACCCTTGACCTCCCCCAACCCTTCACCACCCCCTACCCTTCACAACCCCCTACCCTTCACCACCCCCTACCCTTCACCACCCCCTACCCTTCACCACCCCCTACCCTTCACCACCCCCTACCCTTCACCACCCCCTACCCTTCACCACCCCCTACCCTTCACCACCCCCTACCCTTCACCACCCCCTACCCTTCACCTCCCCCAACCCTTCATCACCCCTACTCCTCACCACCCCCTACCCTTGACCTCCCCCAACCCTTCACCACCCCCTACCCTTCACCACCCCCTACCCTTCACCACCCTCTACCCTTCACCACCCCCTACCCTTCACAACCCCTACCCTTCACCACCCCCTACCCTTCACCACCCCCTACCCTTCACCACCCCCTCCCTTCACCACCCCTACCCTTTACCACCCCCTACCCTTCACCACCCCCTACCCTTCACCACCCCTACCCTTCATCACCCCCTACCCTTCACCACCCACTAACCTTCACCACCCACAACCCTTCATTACCCCCTACCCTTCATCACCCCTACCCTTCACCACCCCTACCCTTCACCACCCCTACCCTTCACCACCCCTTACCCTTCACAACCCCCTACCCTTCACCACCCCCTACCCTTCACCACCCCTACCCTTCACCACCCCCTACCTCTCACAACCCCCTACCCTTCACCACCCCTACCCATCACAACCTCCTACCCTTCACCACCCCTACCCTTCACCACCCCTACCCTTCACCACCCCTACCCTTCACCACCCCTACCCTTCACCACCCCCTACCCTTCACAACCCCCTACCCTTCACCACCCCCTACCCTTCACCACCCCTACCCTTCACCACCCCCTACCCTTCACAACCCCTACCCTTCACCACCCCCTACCCTTCACAACCCCCTACCCTTCACCACCCCTACCCTTCACCACCCCTACCCTTCACCACCCCTACCCTTCACCACCCCCTACCCTTCATCACCCCTACCCTTCACCACCCCTACCCTTCACCACCCCTACCCTTCACCACCCCCTACCCTTCACAACCCCCTACCCTTCACCACCCCCTACCCTTCACCACCCCTACCCTTCACCACCCCCTACCCTTCACAACCCCCTACCCTTCACCACCCCAACCCTTCACCACCCCCTACCCTTCACGACCCCCTACCCTTCACCACCCCAACCCTTCACCACCCCCTACCCTTCACGACCCCCTACCCTTCACCACCCCTACCCTTCACCACCCCCTACCCTTCACAACCCCCTACCCTTCACCACCCCTACCCTTCACCATCCCCTACCCTTCACCACCCCCTACCCTTCACAACCCCATACCCTTCATCACCCCTACCCTTCACCACCCACTAACCTTCACCACCCTCAACCCTTAACCACGCCCTACCCTTCACCACCCCCTACCCTTCACCACCCCTACCCTTCACCACCCCTACCCTTCACCACCCCTACCCTTCACCACCCCTTCCCTTCACCACCCTTACCCTTCACACCCTCTACCCCTCATTACCCCCTAACCTTCCCCACCCCCTAACCTTCACCACCCCTACCCTTCACCACCCCTACCCTTCACCACCCTTACCCTTCACCACCCCCTACCCTTCACCAGCTCCTAACCTTCACCACTCTTACCCTTCACCACCCCTACCCCTCACCACCCCTACCCTTCACCTCCCCCAACCCTTCACCACCTCTACCCTTAACCACCCCTACTTCCCCCCCCCAACCCTTCACCACCCCTTACCCTTCACCACCCTTTACCCTTCACCACCCCCAACCCTTCACCATCCCTACCCTTCACCACCCCAACTCTTCACCACCCCAACCATAAACATATTTGATAAATTTGCATCCATTATCGTTGTTAGTAATGTCTCCCAGCGTAATATGTCTAGCATTAAAATCTCCCATGTATATTATCCCATGATTGCCTAGATCTGGGAGCAATGCTACATTGAGTTTCTGGCTTCTGGCATATACGTTGAGGAATGAAAAGTGGCCTGCTGTAGTTTGTACATGAAAGTGATGTTGTTGTTGTTGTTGAGTTAGGGGCGACGACGATCGTGTGATTGGTTGCGCCCCGGCGTACCCGTGAAGGGTGAATCGCAAAGCCAGGAAAGGCGCAATGCCCAGCCAAAACGCGAAACGAGTGACGCCAAGCACTAGAAACTAATACGCCACACGGCAAAGCAACGCACAAAGGGAGAGGCAGAAGCACATATTAGAACAGGGCAAACAAACAGCCAGAAGGGCACACAGCATGTCATAGAGCAAATACACAGGAAATCAGAGCACATACTTGCCCGGGAACTTGGCCCGCGGGAGCCGTACATTAAACGCCTCCCAGAACACCCATTGCAAAGGGTCCCCGTCCATCCAACGGGGACGCCTTAACATCCGGAACCGGGGCAACAAACACCTGCAAACTGGGGACTCAGATGGTAGTACTCAGGAGGCGAGAAGTCGCTACTCGCCCCCACAGAAAGGGAACTTGCCCACCATTAAAGCACTCCGGTCCGTCAGACAGCAGTAACTCAGCAATCTTACACCAGTGACCCGGCGGCATCACAGACGCCGGCAACACGTCCCCCAGGGCCCCAACGTGCACCCACACCACAGGGGTACCCGCGGCCCCGGGCACACCACCAGACGACAGCAGGGAACCCGGACGGTGCGCATCCTTCCATAACGTCACCACCAGGCCACGCCCAGCACCAGAGTCCACACCATCCCTGGCAGCGGAAGCCACCACCTCCTACTGTGGAGAGTCCCCAGGCGGAGAAAGAACCGAAGTCACGTCCGAGACACAGGCACCAGCACCAGCAGGCACATGGACCTCCGCCACCACAAACCGTGGAGACATCGACGCATCCGTATCCACACTGTCAATAACCGAAGACCTGCAGTCACTGAAGTCACCAACGTCGGCCAAGGAAGAAGACGAACGCCGGGAACGTTTGGGCACCGGCCGGATATCGTCCGAGCTGGTAAGTGACCCAGAAACACGGGTACCACGAGCCGAAGGAACCGACGTCAGAACAGCAGCAGCCTCTACCACAGGGGGAACCGGGCCACACACAGCACGAGGCTCCGCAGTCACCCCAGCACCAAGCACATCCGGGACCCGAGTCACGGACACAGGGCCAGGCGCAGCATCAGGAAACGAGGGAGAAGACAGCGACGTCACACAGGGGGCTCCAGGAAGGCCCACGGGAGCAGCTGGAACAGTGACAGGATCAGGCAGACCAACCGACGGTACCTCAAGAACCGGAGGAGGGACGGTAACAACCGGAGGAACGGCAGGCGCCGCCGGGGAAGCGGCAGCAGCAAACGGGACGCGCACCACCTCATCAACATCACCGGAGACTGCCTCCAGAGGGAGTGGCGGGAAATCCTCGTCGCGGAACAAGTTGACAGGAGCAGCTGGGGCCGCAGAGCACCCGGCAGCCCCAACAGGCCACACCGGAAATAAGTACGAGGCTGCCGGGCATAATACACCCGGACGTAGTATCCCATAAGCCGGACAGAAGAAGGTATATCCGACTGCAGGCGCATCCCCAACGTGCGAATGTTTGTACGCCTCCCGGTATACCGCCCCGAGGAGAGCGTGTTCACCCGCACGCTGACAACAGTACCAAACCCCCCGAAGTAACGCCAGAGGAGGTCATCCGGGAATTCCAGGGGTGCACCATGGATACTAACATAAGTCAGGGCACCACTGCGGTCCGAAATCGCCACAGAGCCGGCATCGTCTGGTAACGGCAACGTACGCCCCCCGTACCGATGGAGGAAGTCCCGGTACTCGTCCTCCCCCACGAACTTAATAACAACCCGATGGGCTGTAACTAGCTCTACACCGTAAACAGCTTCCAGCGGGACACGAAGCATGTCACACATCACCATCTCGATGGTCGGATATCCAGCCGTACAAGTGAACTCCAGGCCCACGGAGTTCACACTCTGAACAGGAGGAAGATGGCCCCCCATGTCAGAACTGCCACGTCAACGCAGCCAGGCAGGCAACAAAACTGGTAGGGCAGGGAAGCCCACACCACCTGGTGACCAAAACAGCAAACAACACCAACAGCCACGGAGGGTCGGTAAACGTCCTCACTCCACGGCCGCTAGCAGTCGACCCATGAAAGTGATAGTACTGTGTGTATACATTTTGTGACGTGCTCACAAGAATGTGCGGTAAATCACTTCTGGCGTATGTTAATAGGCCTGTGGCGTTACTATTGTTATAGGATGCATACCCTCTGATCTTTGGTGGGGTTTTGTTTATCATATTGGACGTGTAGGGCTCCTGTAAAGCAATTATATCTATGTTGTTACTGGTAACATATGCAATTAGGTCATTCAGGACTTTTGTTGATGCTACGAATGTTCCAACTGAGAAACCTAATGGTTCTTGTGTCAACAGCAGCCATCGTCTTGCTGTTGTTCCTCCTCAACAGATTAACCGTGTATAATACGGATACCCAAACTCATTTATTGGGAGGCAGACTTGATTATGTAATGGGTAGAAACCTTGTGCAAGATAGGATGGAATGTTCGTTGGTAAATCACTTAGTTAGTGATCACTATGCAGTTTCTGCTTCCTATGAGGGACAGTGTGATGTACCTAATAGACATCAGAGACGGAAAATGAATATTCCATATGGTTTGCATGACCACTTTATTAATTGTATATCAAAATGGTATCAAGATTACTCAATAACGAATGTACAAGCCTTCTCCAGAGATCTCGTTGATACGATTACTACCTACTACGACACGTGGATGTGTTGGGGAACAGGTCGTAAGTCTAGCAGAAGTGGGCAACACCTACCACCACCCAAGTGGGTCCTTGACCCTGTATTTCTTAAAGAACATGAAAGAATAAAGCAACTTGGAGATATGTACAAACGAACCAAAGCACAAGGTGACTTGCATGCATTTCTAGTTGCAAATAGAGAGGTGAGAGACATGAGCAACGTTATACGTAATAAACATTGGGAAGAGTTCCTACAAAGTATAAATGAGCAAACAACACTTGTTGAAGTTTGGGAAAAGATACGAAAAATCTCTAGAAGCAGCCCAACCAAACCGCTGCACCACAGCCCACTAGAACAAGCAAACATTCTCCTTGATCAATGGGCACTAACATCGAGCTACGACTCACTCCCAATTAACATACAGCACAAACTTGATGACACACGCCCCAACAGACAACGAACCATCAATCTTGCCTGTACAGCTATCGACGTGTCGGACCTTAATGATGTAACTGAATGGGAATTAAATCATGCACTAAAGATGGGAAAATCAACTGCTCCTGGAGAGGACTGTATTACTTACAGTCTACTGAGATTAGTCTCACACGTACCAGGTAATCTACTATTAGTGTTGTACAAAATGAGTTTACGTGAAGGAGTATTACCGGATGCTTGGACAAAGAGTGTCATTGTTCCCATCCCCAAACCACACTCAGATAATTATAGACCCATATCTCTAATATCGTGTGTTTGCAAAGTGCTTGAACGTATTGTTCTTAACCGACTCATGTATCGTATACAGGGGCACCTGTCACCCCAACTGTTTGGATTTATTGTGGGAACCGACCTGTGAGATTTATATTTATTTAATTTATATGAATTTATATTTACATTAATTTATATACTTCGATAGCAATTTGTATGATGTTAAGTGGACTGTATTTCTGCAATAATCTCATAATCTCACAAATCGATCCTCTACACATTAGGGGGGGTTTATATTAATTGTATATATATGCAGCCAATCAAACTACAGTATTAACTACACATTATTAAACATTGAAGAGGTTCCTTATCTTATTTGTACAGCAGGCCTTTGTCCACCAGGTATAACCAGGATGTAGACACCACATTTTCCCTCTTTGAGGTAGCTTCCATCACCCTGGTAACTGATGCACAAAGCATGCTTCCTCGTCTTGACCTGTCAAAAGGGCGCTAGCTGTGAAACCAGAATCCTAGTATATGACAAGCTATATCAGAGAAAACACTGTACATGGAACAATGAAGACCTGGCTTAATTACCTTTAGTATGAGGCGATCTGGCGCTCTAACCGGGCCACCCTATCCAATGACATTAATGGCCACTAATGATAGATAAATGGGTTTCGGTAGAACACTTAACTTGAATTTGTTGACAGCGTGTTGATAATGGTACACCTTTGGTTTCCATAACACTTCGTCCAAGTAAAATTAACAGGAGCCGTATTTGCTCCCGTGAGCCTCTGGTCTAGTATAACAATGGCTGCCCCTCCTTCCTCACCCCTGATGCCTGGCTTACATTGTCCAGATGACAGAAAGTGATAGAAGGGTCACATTTACTCTACTTTAATATTGATAATTAAGTTAATTTATATGAGATGTTTTTATGATGGTAAAGTCCAAAGACTAATGTATTTAAGAATAATTCCCAGCAGAATAGCTGGTGAATTTATAATAGTATGTGGTGATGATATCCTGTTTTCTATAGACGGGAATTCCACTACAAATTACATTTTCTATGGGTAACTTGTTTATACAACACAGCAGTAATTATCTGTCTGTATGATATATTAAATGGTGTCGGATTTTCCGACATTTATGCCTGGGCTCAGTACACAACACTGTTTTGCTGAGTACTTCGCACATATTGAAGCTTCCCCTCAAACAGTCTTCATCGACCTAGCAGCAGCTTTTGATACAGCAAACAGAGAAATCATACTGGAACAGCTTGCCGAGCTGGGAATACACGGAAAATTACTGAAATGGATAAAGGGATATTTGTCTAATCGAACAGCATATGTTTTGTTTATTGGTGTTAAAAGCACAGAGAGCAAACACTTTGAACTGGGAACTCCACAAGGAGGGGTCCTCAGCCCCTTGTTGTTCAACGTTCTGATGCATAAACTTATTAAAGATCTTCCAACTAATAATGAAGACACTGTCATTTGTTATGCTGATGATATATGTTTACAGGCTGCCACCGAGCCTAGAATGCAAGTTCTGTTCGACGCTTTTGCTACTAGAGCTGAGGAATGTGGCCTCCTTATCTCTGTACAGAAAACTCGTGCCCTCATTCCATGTGGTATTCCACCACCCAATTATCATATAGATGGGCGAGCACTTGAGAATTGCGAGTCTTACAGATACCTTGGTGTCCCCATTAACGACCCTGGGTACCTTGGTGTCCCCATTAACGACCCTGGGTACCTTGGTGTCACCATTAACGACCCTGGGTACCTTTCTTCTCTCAAGAGGAGACTTTGGGAGAGATTAAAGCCCTTGCGGGTCCTTGTTGGTGTCAATCATGGACTTAGCGTCAGACTTGCTAGAATGTTTTATGTATCATTTATACGCTCTGTGGTTGACTACAATGCTCTACATCTCACGCTGTATACTGACAAAGAGCTGAAATCTCTTGAAACCTTGCAAAATGAAGCTATGCGTCTCATCCTTGGGGCTCCAAAGTCCACGAGAATAGTTAATATGAGAGCAGAGTTAAAATTACCTTTCATAAGTGAGAGAATTTTGTCTATTAGCACAGTTTTCGGCGTGAAGGAATTGAGTAGATCTAGACAACACATGAAGTTTCAAGTTAAACTTTCTAATATGCTGCAGTCACCTGAGGTCTATAGAAGAAGAACGAAATCTGATTATATATATTGGTTCTACAAGGTAGCCAACTCCATCAAAATATTAAATATGTACCCAACTCAACTAATGATTAATCAGCCAATTACTCCATGGGATAACTGGGATCTATCAGTTGATTTTGTAAATGCGCCCAAGAAAGATAGTGTGCACACTACATTATTAAAACAGTCAGAGTATGGGTAACGATGTGTATCAGTGCTATACAGACGGCTCTGTAGAAGAAGGTGGACGATGTACCGGATGTGCATGTAACATATTTGAACAATCTTCTCTCGTACATACAGCAATGAAGCGCGTCAATGACTGGGCAAGTACAACTCAAACCGAACTTGCAGGCATATACCTTGCCACTGAATTTTTAAAAGACAAAGGCAGTGGACTTATATACTGTGACTCGCAGAGTGCACTCCTGGCATTGAACGCACATAGTAGTGACACCCAGAAAATAGTCAGTGATATCGAATGAATGTTTTAGCTGCTAAAGAAAACAGATTTGAGATTAAATTCCTATGGATACCATCACATGTTGGCATCTCAAGGCATGGCACTGTTGACATGCTTGCTAAGACAGCCTGCAGAAAACCAGTGGTAGAAATTGATATGGGTGTTTCATTAGCAGTGACAAAGAGAATACTTAAACAAATATCTAATGAAAATCTCACCGACCTAACAAATTCACAAAGACCTGAAAGTTGTAGCATTAAATATTATGATAGATATCGTGAGGAGACATTCACATATGGGACTAATAGAACAAGAACCCGGCAATGTGATGTTATAGTGGCCAGAATACGCCTGGGATATAGACGTATCTGGCAGCTTTCTCAAAACCCAAATGTCGAGTACACAATGTGTCAACTTTGTGAAAGAGAAAACATGCACTCTCTTGAACATTATATTGTAGAATGTCCCATACTGACTGACTTTTGCCCTCCTGGGCTAAGGTATGCTGAACTGTGTAATTACTATATGAGTACTGGAACACTTGGTGATATATTGGACTTGTATCCAAAATTGACCATGTAATATATCAATTATACAATGTATGTATATGATGTAACTATATAATCTGAGCTTGTAAAAGCACCTTCATCACCTTCAGTGATTAAGTGCCTAATTGCACACTAGTTTCTTTATCAGCTATCTCACCCTGTCAGAGTAAATGAGACAAATGTATGTGAATGCATGTGTGTGTGTATATATGTATGTATATGTGTGTGTGTATGTATATGTATGGGTATAAAGTATATATGAAAGCTGATCAGAATTACATTTCACCTTTGTGAATGTACATTAATGACACTATGTAAAAGACACATCAAACACTTTATGTAGGGCATACATAAATTTGTGTATCTATGTATTTACGTATGTAGGTTAGCTTAGCATTTTAAAAGCACCGAATCACCTTCTGTGGTTGAGTGTTCAATAAACCCTTGAACTATATGTTTAACACTTCTCTAACCCTGTCCATGGAGGACAGAAGAAAATGTATATATGCTGGTTAGCATTGTAAATGTGTGGCCACGTCTGTGGTAGAAAATAATAATAATAAAAACAAAACGCAACCCTTCACCACCCCCAACCATTTACCACCCCGAACCCTTCACCACCCCCTACCCTTCACTACCCCAACCCTTCACCACCCCCTACCTTTCACCACCCCAACCCATCTCCACCCCAACCCTTCACCACCCCCAACCCTTCACCACCCCAACCGTTCACAACCCCTTACCCTTCACCACCCGTTACCCTTCACCACCCTAACCCTTCACCACCCCAACCCTTCACCACCCCCAACCCTTCACCACCACCAACCCTTCACCACCCCCAACCCTTCACCACCCCCAACCCTTCACCACCCCCAACATTTCACCACCTCAACCCTTCACCACCCCCAACCCTTCGCCACCTCAACCCTTCACCACCCCCAACCCTTCACCACCCCAACCCTTCACCACCCCAACCCTTCACCACCCTCAACCCTTCACCACCCCCAACCCTTCACCACCCCAACCCTTCACCACCTCCAACCCTTCACCACCTCAACCCTTCACCACCCCCAACCCTTCACCACCTCAACCCTTCACCAGCCTTACCCTTCAGCACCTCAACCCTTCACCACCCCCAACCCTTCACCACCCCCAACCCTTCACCACCTCAACCCTTCACCACCCTTACCCTTCACCACCTCAACCCTTCACCACCCCCAACCCTTCACCACCCCCAACCCTTCACCACCCCCAACCCTTCACCACCTGAACCCTTCACCACCCCCAACCCTTCACCACCCCCAACCCTTCACCACCCCAACCGTTCACAACCCTTTACCCTTCACCACCCGTTACCCTTCACCACCCTTACCCTTCACCACCCCAACCCTTCACCACCCCCAACCCTTCACCACCCCAACCCTTCACCACCCCGAACCCTTCACCACCCCCAACCCTTCACCACCTCAACCCTTCACCACCCCAACCCTTCACCACCCCAACCCTTCACCACCCCAACCCTTCACCACCCCCAACCCTTCACCACCCCCAACCCTTCACCACCTCCAACCCTTCACCACCCCCAACCCTTTACCACCCCAACCCTTCACCACCTCAACCCTTCACCACCCCAACCCTTCACCACCTCAACCCTTCACCACCCCCAACCCTTCACCACCCCCAACCCTTCACCACCTCAACCCTTCACCACCCCCAACCCTTCTCCACCTCAACCCTTTACCACCCCCAACCCTTCACCACCTCAACCCTTCACCACCCCAACCCTTCACCACCTCAACCCTTCACCACCCAAACCCTTCACCACCCCCAACCCTTCACCACCCCCAACCCTTCACCACCCCCAACCCTTCACCACCTCAACCCTTCACCACCCCAACCCTTCACCACCTCAACCCTTCACCACCCCCAACCCTTCACCACCCCCAACCCTTCACCACCTCAACCCATCACCACCCCCAACCCTTCACCACCCCCAACCCTTCACCACCCACAACCCTTCACCACCCCCAACCCTTCACCACCTCAACCCTTCACCACCCCAACCCTTCACCACCCCAACCCTTCACCACCTCCACCCTTCACCACCCCAACCCTTCACCACCCCCAACCCTTCACCACCCCCAACCCTTCACCACCTCAACCCTTCACCACCCCAACCCTTCACCACCCCCAACCCTTCACCACCCCAACCCTTCACCACCTCAACCCTTCACCACCTCAACCCTTCACCACCCCAACCCTTCACCACCTCAACCCTTCACCACCCCCAACCCTTCACCACCCCCCACCCTTCACCACCCCCAACCCTTCACCACCCCAACCCTTCACCACCCGTTACCCTTCACCGCCCTTACCCTTCACCACACCAACCCTTCACCACCCCCAACCCTTCACCACCCCAACCCTTCACCACCCCCAACCCTTCACCACCTCAACCCTTCACCACCCCCAACCCTTCTCCACCTCAACCCTTTACCACCCCCAACCCTTCACCACCTCAACCCTTCACCACCCCAACCCTTCACCACATCAACCCTTCACCACCCAAACCCTTCACCACCCCCAACCCTTCACCACCCCCAACCCTTCACCACCCCAACCCTTCACCACCTCAACCCTTCACCACCCCAACCCTTCACCACCCCAACCCCTCACCACCCCCAACCCTTCACCACCCCCAACCCTTCACCACCTCAACCCATCACCACCCCCAACCCTTCACCACCCCAACCCTTCACCACCTCAACCCTTCACCACCCCAACCCTTCACCACCCCAACCCTTCACCACCTCCACCCTTCACCACCCCAACCCTTCACCACCCCCAACCCTTCACCACCCCCAACCCTTCACCACCCCAACCCTTCACCACCCCCAACCCTTCACCACCCCAACCCTTCACCACCTCAACCCTTCACCACCTCAACCCTTCACCACCCCAACCCTTCACCACCTCAACCCTTCACCACCCCCAACCCTTCACCACCCCCAACCCTTCACCACCCCCAACCCTTCACCACCCCAACCCTTCACCACCCGTTACCCTTCACCACCCTTACCCTTCACCACACCAACCCTTCACCACCCCCAACCCTTCACCACCCCAACCCTTCACCACCCCCAACCCTTCTCCACCTCAACCCTTCACCACCCCCAACCCTTCTCCACCTCAACCCTTTACAACCCCCAACCCTTCACCACCTCAACCCTTCACCACCCCAACCCTTCACCACCTCAACCCTTCACCACCCAAACCCTTCACCACCCCCAACCCTTCACCACCCCCAACCCTTCACCACCCCCAACCCTTCACCACCTCAACCCTTCACCACCCCAACCCTTCACCACCCCAACCCTTCACCACCCCCAACCCTTCACCACCCCCAACCCTTCACCACCTCAACCCATCACCACCCCCAACCCTTCACCACCCCCAACCCTTCACCACCCCCAACCCTTCACCACCCCCAACCCTTCACCACCTCAACCCTTCACCACCCCAACCCTTCACCACCCCAACCCTTCACCACCTCCACCCTTCACCACCCGAACCCTTCACCACCCCCAACCCATCATTACCCCCAACCCTTCACCACCCCAACCCTTCACCACCCCCAACCCTTCACCACCTCAACCCTTCACCACCCCCAACCCTTCTCCACCTCAACCCTTTACCACCCCCAACCCTTCACCACCCCCAACCCTTCACCACCTCAACCCTTCACCACCCCCAACCCTTCTCCACCTCAACCCTTTACCACCCCCAACCCTTCACCACCTCAACCCTTCACCACCCCAACCCTTCACCACATCAACCCTTCACCACCCAAACCCTTCACCACCCCCAACCCTTCACCACCCCCAACCCTTCACCACCCCCAACCCTTCACCACCTCAACCCTTCACCACCCCAACCCTTCACCACCCCAACCCCTCACCACCCCCAACCCTTCACCACCCCCAACCCTTCACCACCTCAACCCATCACCACCCCCAACCCTTCACCACCCCAACCCTTCACCACCTCAACCCTTCACCACCCCAACCCTTCACCACCCCAACCCTTCACCACCTCCACCCTTCACCACCCCAACCCTTCACCACCCCCAACCCTTCACCACCCCCAACCCTTCACCACCTCAACCCTTCACCACCCCAACCCTTCACCACCCCCAACCCTTCACCACCCCAACCCTTCACCACCTCAACCCTTCACCACCTCAACCCTTCACCACCCCAACCCTTCACCACCTCAACCCTTCACCACCCCCAACCCTTCACCACCCCCAACCCTTCACCACCCCCAACCCTTCACCACCCCAACCCTTCACCACCCGTTACCCTTCACCACCCTTACCCTTCACCACACCAACCCTTCACCACCCCCAACCCTTCACCACCCCAACCCTTCACCACCCCCAACCCTTCTCCACCTCAACCCTTCACCACCCCCAACCCTTCTCCACCTCAACCCTTTACCACCCCCAACCCTTCACCACCTCAACCCTTCACCACCCCAACCCTTCACCACCTCAACCCTTCACCACCCAAACCCTTCACCACCCCCAACCCTTCACCACCCCCAACCCTTCACCACCCCCAACCCTTCACCACCTCAACCCTTCACCACCCCAACCCTTCACCACCCCAACCCTTCACCACCCCCAACCCTTCACCACCCCCAACCCTTCACCACCTCAACCCATCACCACCCCCAACCCTTCACCACCCCCAACCCTTCACCACCCCCAACCCTTCACCACCCCCAACCCTTCACCACCTCAACCCTTCACCACCCCAACCCTTCAGCACCCCAACCCTTCACCACCTCCACCCTTCACCACCCGAACCCTTCACCACCCCCAACCCATCACCACCCCCAACCCTTCACCACCTCAACCCTTCACCACCCCAACCCTTCACCACCCCCCAACCCTTCACCACCCCAACCCTTCACCACCTCAACCCTTCACCACCTCAACCCTTCACCACCCCAACCCTTCACCACCTCAACCCTTCACCACCCCCAACCCTTCACCACCCCCAACCCTTCACCACCCCCAACCCTTCACCACCCAACCCTTCACCACCCCAACCCTTCACCACCTCAACCCTTCACCACCCTTACCCTTCACCACTCTTACCCTTCACCACCCCCAACCCTTCACCACCCCCAACCCTTCACCACCTCAACCCTTCACCACCCCCAACCCTTCACCACCCCAACCCTTCACTACCCCAACCCTTCACCACCCCAACCCTTCACCACCCCAACCCTTCACCACCCCAACCCTTCACCACCCCCAACCCTTCACCACCCCCAACCCTTCACCACCCCAACCCTTCACCACCTCAACCCTTCACCACCCCAACCCTTCACCACCCCCACCCCTTCACAACCTCAACCCTTCACCACCCCCAACCCTTCACCACCCCCAACCCTTCACCACCTCAACCCTTCACCACCCCAACCCTTCACCACCCCCAACCCTTCACCACCCCAACCCTTCACCACCCCAACCCTTCACCACCCCCAACCCTTCACCACCCCCAACCCTTCACCATGTGGGAACCGACCTGTGAGATTTATATTTATTTAATTTATATGGATTTATATTCACGTTAATTTATATACTTCGATAGCAATTTGTATAATGATAAGTGGACTGTATTTCTGCAATAATCTCATAATCTCACAAATCGATCCTCTACACATTAGGGGGGGTTTAATATTTATATGTATGCAGCCAATCAAACTACAGTAACTACATACATTGAAGAGGTTCCTTATCTTATAGTACAGCAGGTTAGTCCACCAGGTATAACTAGGGTGTAGACACCAAATTATCCTCTTTGAGGTAGCTTCCATATCACCCAGTAACTGGTGCACAAATCTTGCATCCTCGTCTTGACCTGTCAAAAGTGCGCTAGCTGTGAAGCCAGAATCCTATATATGACAAGCTATATCAGAGAAAACACTATACAGAACATTGAACATGAAGACCTGGCTTAATTACCTTTAGTTTGAGGCGATTTCGCGATCTAACCGGGTCACCCTATATCCTGACATTAATGGCCATAAATGAATGATAAACGGGTTTCGGATAGACACTTAACTTGAATTTGTAGACAGCGTGTTGACAATGGTACCTTTGGTTTCCATAACACTACGTCCAAGTAAATTTAACAGGAGCCGAATTTGCTCCCGTGTGAGCCTCTGGTCTAGTATAACAATGGCTGCCCTCCTTCCCCACTCTGACGCCTGGCCTACTTTGTCCAGATTTCAGAAAGTGATAGAAGGGTCACATTTACTCTACTTTAATATTGATAATTAAGTTAATTTATATAAGATGTTTTTATGATGGTAAAGTCCAAAGACTAATGTATTTAAGAATAATTCCCAGCAAAATAGCTGGTGAATTATAATGGTATGTGGTGATGATATCCCGTTTTCTTTAGACGGTAATTCCACTACAGGTTACGTTTTCTATGGGTAACTTGTTGGTAACACAGCTCTTATCTGTCTGTATGATATTATTATTAAATGGTGTCGGATTTTCCGACATAATTCCCCAGGGGCTGCTCACGGGTCGAAGTCCTAATTAGAACAGACGCACACCGATACTCCTCCTTCGAATTATTACATTAATTTGATGTTAGTAGTTAGTAATCACACATTTGTGTGTCTGTTCGTACAGGACGGATGTCCCGTACTAGAGTTGCAGGGGTTAGAAGTCTAATGCAATTTCATTTCCCTGTCAACTCTTGAAAGGCTAATATTCAAGCCTTATACATATTATTTAACCCAGAAGACTGAATGTGATCAAGTACTACAGTCAAGTATGATTCAGGGACTGCAGTGAGATCAGTGACATAGATATAACTTGAAGTTTGTTCAGGTAACTGGTCACTGATATATAAACACTGAGGCCCATGGAATACATCTTGATTAAATAATAAATGTATCAAATCAGTCATCAGATTTATTGGGGTTTAATTTAGTTAATTGTTTCAGAAGATTGAATAGCTCATCATTAAAGTAAAGTATGGTTCTGAGACTGCAGTGGGTTCAGTGACATTGGTCGCAGTGACTTGTAGCTGTTTTAGGCTACTGTTCACTGATTTGCCACTGAGGCCTCATGAACTCATCTCCAGCTTTAAATGATGATACTAACATCAACCTCTGTTACTATAGTCAGCTGTAGTCTCCTTAGTATAATGCTACTGGAGAAATATAATCAGCTGACAAATTTAGATTTCTACTGGTATTGTTTATCTGCAGGCATAGGTCTCCTCAGGCTTGATACTGGGCCTGAGAGTAATTTACCTCCTGCAGAGTTTAACATGGTTATACCCTGATATTTAGTAGGGCTACCGATGAATTGATGGTAGTAGTCTGTCCCCACAAGGACAGCCATTTGGCATTTGATTTGCTCAAATTTACCTGCAGCTGCTTGATAATAGCTTTCCAGGTCAGCATAATCAACTGTTGATTGTTGTGACAAATCTTCACATTTCTTGATCTGTTTTGTTAAGTGGCCTTTCAGACCTGCAAGGGTTCTTTTCATTCTCCCTGCATTATCCATACTGGCTCGTTGGTGAAGCCTTGTGGGGCTTGTACTTGGGCTGCTCATAAAACTGAACAAGCTCTGATGGTAGCCTAGGGTAAATTCTGAACTCACTAGGCAATAATCCTACCTCTACTAGAGGTTAGCACTTAAAATTAATACACATTATATATATATACAATCATCCACACTAATGATTTGAGTGATAAACCAGTGTCACTGGAAGTACCTTTAGGTTAGCTCTTCTATATCACCCTAGGATGGTAGAGACACTAATTAATCACTCAAAGGTGTAATGATCATAAGTAAATTATTATATATACAACTCAACTCGAGTTGATAAAAATTACACCCAAAATAGGGTCTGGACCATTCATTAATGGTGCTAGGTTATTCAATATAGTACAACTGACTATAGTAATAATGGGACTAGGATGAACAATAATAGTTCAACTAGTCAATGGTAATATCCTACCCTGTTGTGGGTTGGCAATTAGTAAATATTATACTGTGATCACTAGTGCAATATATATTAAATAATTCTCTATTTGGAGAAATAATATACACAATTATTGTTAATAGCCTCTTAATTAGCCTCTATGAAACTTCTAATATTATCTAGAAGTATTAAATGTTATTAGTGACCTCGCGAAATAAAGTCCACAAAATTCGTGGATAATCTCTCGCGAAATGTAACACCACGAAATCCGTGAACAATATCGCGAAGACACAGTCACTAATTAGGCTGGCTTCTATATTAGCGCTGTCATTTCACGAAATAACACGCCACCAAATATCTGTGGGTGTGCATGAAACCGCTGACGAAGCTGAACTGGGCTGAGGGAGGCTCCTGAGCTCCCACGAGGCAACGCCGCTGTCTATGACTGGCTGGCTTTGTTTAAATAACACTGCACTAGTATATTTAATGAATCCACTGGATAACTGGTTCATCCGGTACTAAGATGACCAAATGTGGGTTCAAGGGATCAAATAATCCGTCATCCGGTTCGAAGGACCAAATAATGTGGGAACCGACCTGTGAGATTTATATTTATTTAATTTATATGGATTTATATTCACGTTAATTTATATACTTCGATAGCAATTTGTATAATGATAAGTGGACTGTATTTCTGCAATAATCTCATAATCTCACAAATCGATCCTCTACACATTAGGGGGGGTTTAATATTTATATGTATGCAGCCAATCAAACTACAGTAACTACATACATTGAAGAGGTTCCTTATCTTATAGTACAGCAGGTTAGTCCACCAGGTATAACTAGGGTGTAGACACCAAATTATCCTCTTTGAGGTAGCTTCCATATCACCCAGTAACTGGTGCACAAATCTTGCATCCTCGTCTTGACCTGTCAAAAGTGCGCTAGCTGTGAAGCCAGAATCCTATATATGACAAGCTATATCAGAGAAAACACTATACAGAACATTGAACATGAAGACCTGGCTTAATTACCTTTAGTTTGAGGCGATTTCGCGATCTAACCGGGTCACCCTATATCCTGACATTAATGGCCATAAATGAATGATAAACGGGTTTCGGATAGACACTTAACTTGAATTTGTAGACAGCGTGTTGACAATGGTACCTTTGGTTTCCATAACACTACGTCCAAGTA
This sequence comes from Procambarus clarkii, assembly GCF_040958095.1. Classification (NCBI taxonomy): domain Eukaryota; kingdom Metazoa; phylum Arthropoda; class Malacostraca; order Decapoda; family Cambaridae; genus Procambarus; species Procambarus clarkii. The sequence continues at coordinate 38,375,774 of NC_091168.1, read as the reverse complement.
AATTTAACAGGAGCCGAATTTGCTCCCGAGTGAGCCTCTGGTCTAGTATAACAATGGCTGCCCTCCTTCCCCACTCTGACGCCTGGCCTACTTTGTCCAGATTTCAGAAAGTGATAGAAGGGTCACATTTACTCTACTTTAATATTGATAATTAAGTTAATTTATATAAGATGTTTTTATGATGGTAAAGTCCAAAGACTAATGTATTTAAGAATAATTCCCAGCAAAATAGCTGGTGAATTATAATGGTATGTGGTGATGATATCCCGTTTTCTTTAGACGGTAATTCCACTACAGGTTACGTTTTCTATGGGTAACTTGTTGGTAACACAGCTCTTATCTGTCTGTATGATATTATTATTAAATGGTGTCGGATTTTCCGACACACCACCCCCAACCCTTCACCACCCCAACCCCTCACCACCCCCAACCCTTCACCACCCCCAACCCTTCACCACCCCAACCCTTCACCACCCCCAACCCTTCACCACCCCCAACCCTTCACCACCCCCAACCCTTCACCACCCCAACCCTTCACCACCCCCAACCCTTCACCACCCCAACCCTGCACCACCTCAACCCTTCACCACCCCAACCCTTCACCACCCCCAACCCTTCACCACCCCCAACCCTTCACCACCCCCAACCCTTCACCACCCCCAACCCTTCACCACCTCAACCCTTCACCACCCCCAACCCTTCACCACCGCCAACCCTTCACCACCCCCAACCCTTCACCACCCCCAACCCTTCACCACCCCCAACCCTTCACCACCCCAACCCTTCACCTCCTCAACCCTTCACCACCCCCAACCCTTCACCACCCCCAACCCTTCACCACCCCCAACCCTTCACCACCCCCAACCCTTCACCACCCCAACTCTTCACCACCTGAACCCTTCACCACCCCCAACCCTTCACCACCCCCAACCCTTCACCACCCCCAACCCTTCACCACCCCCAACCCTTCACCACCTCAACCCTTCACCACCCCAACCCTTCACCACCCCCAACCCTTCACCACCTCAACCCTTCACCACCCCCAACCCTTCACCACCTCAACCCTTCACCACCCCAACCCTTCACCACCCCCAACCCTTCACCACCCCAACCCTTCACCACCCCCAACCCTTCACCACCTCAACCCTTCACCACCCCAACCCTTCACCACCCCCAACCCTTCACTACCCCAACCCTTCACCACCCCCAACCCTTCACCACCCCACCCCAGAGTTGGATATTGTCCTAATAGCAGCTTTGTGTTGAGTAATTAGAGGACGTAAATGATTTTGGATAGTTGAACCCCAAGCACAAATACCATAGTTGAGATATGGATAGATGAGGGAGTAATAGAGCGTCACCAGGGCTTGGCGGGGTACATAATATCTGATCTTAGAAAGAATGCCCAACAGTTTTTGAAACTTTTTTTGATATATTTAGAATGTGTCCCTGGACATTCAGCTTGTGGTCAATGAGAACGCCAAGGAATTTGCCATCTAATTTGTTACAAATTTGGGTATTGTTTATTCTGAGATTTATTTGATTAGAGGATTTATTGCCAAACAGAATATAGAAAGTTTTGTCAATGTTAAGGGTGAGTTTGTTGGCCGTTAGCCAAAGATGGACTTTATTTAGCTCAGTATTTACTGTGGCATTTAGAGCAAGGGGGTCAGGACTGGAGTAAGTGAAGGTTGTGTCGTCAGCAAATCGAATTGGTTTGAGGTGTTGGGAGGCATTTGGAAGGTCATTAATGTAGATGAGAAAGAGGAGAGGGCCAAGTATGCTGCCCTGAGGAACACCGATGTTGATGGGTAGGGTGGGAGAAATTGAATTATTCACAGAAACATACTGGAGCCTGTCAGTAAGGTAAGATTTGAGGTAATGCAGGGAGTGACCTCTGATTCCATAATGATGTAATTTAAGAAGAACGTTTTGATGGTTGACAGTGTCAAAAGCCTTACGCAGGTCCACAAATAACCCAACTGGGAGTTCAACTGACACAATGTTGTTTTTGTTATCACACAGAAGCTTTAGTCCCATCATAAGATTAATTTCAAATATTCTGTCTCGAATGCTAAGTATATTTAGTTCTTTCCGCATGTTGAGAACTTTAGAAGTTATAGGACAGCCAAGTATAATTCTGAGTGCTTCATTTTGCATTTTTTCCAGTCTATCAGTATTTCGGCAATTTTGCAGGACCAAAGCTGGTGCATGATAGTCTATCAGAGAACATATATATGCTAAATACATCATTTTTGCTATTCTAATATTAACACCGTACTTAGGGCTGTACCCCACTACAGTTCTGAGAGCCGTGAGCCTGTCTCTACACTGTTGATGTAACTTATTGACTGCAGTTGAGGTACAAGGGGCAGAGACACCAAGGTATTTGGAAGAAGACATAGTCTATTGATATGTTATTTATCTTAAGTTTTCGTGGTTCACTTTTGCGGTTGCCAATTTGTCAGTTAAATACCTTAGTTTTAGCAGCGTTGATTACAAGACCAAGGCTCTCACAAGCTGTATGTATACAATTTAAGACTGTTTGCATTTCGCGGTGGGGTTTAGTATGTACAAGGATGTCATCTGCATAGCTGATAGTGATATTTGCCGGACTAGTTGGGATTGATTTTAGTAAGGCATTAATTAGAACATTAAACAAGGTGGGATTGAGTACTCCCCCTTGTGGGGTGCCTAGTTGCATTAATTTAGTTTCACTCTTGTAGCCTTGGAACAGTGCAGAGGACTTCCGGTTGGTAAGATAGCCTCGTATCCGTTGTAATAATTGTCCAGCTATATCAATTCTCGCTAATTCATACATAATCATTTCCCTATTAGCAATATCAAAGGCATTTTTTAAATCAAGAAATGTTGTGTACTTGTGCCTTTTATCTCCATGAACAGTAAGAAAGGTTGTGATACAGTTGTGTACACTTTTACCATGTGTGATCCCACTGATATCAGTGACATGTGCTCTTTAACTCTATACAATAATCTATTAAGCACCATTCTCTCAAAGGTTTTGCACATGCAACTGGTCAGTGAGATGGGACGGAAAGCATCAGGTTGGCCAGGCTTTGGTACAGGTACCGTAAAACTGGTGGTCCATGATACTGGCAGTTGCCCAGTGGCATAACTCGCATTAAACAATTCTAATAATGGGTTACCGGGTACACGATGTAGGAGTCTTAGAATATCATAGGCGATACCTTCCTCACCAGGAGCAGTGCTACTGCCCCTGGAGAGGGCTGCATCCAATTCATAATCTGTATATGGAACACCACATTCATCATGTTGCTTCCTCAACATGAACTTAATGAGAGCATTTCTGTCTTTACTTCGCCTGCAGTTTCTCCCTAGTTCTAGTTAGTAACATTTTAAAGCTGGAAACCTGAGCCAATTTTGTAATTAACTGATTGGCTTTCTGTAGCGGGTTTGGGTGTGAAACTTGTCTATTATTTTGACCAATAATTTTGTTTATGCCTTTCCAGGCTTTGCCCAGGGGAGTATGCAGGTTAAGTCCACTAACAAAACCCTCACATTCAGATTGTCTCAGTTCAGTCATTCTCTCCCTTGCCGCTGCAAGCGCGGCCTGAAACAGTTTTAACATTTGAGGAGTTCTAAGGTTCTTATATGCTTTACCTGTCTGTCTAGCAATTGATTTAAGCTCTTTCAGTTTAGCATCATCATAGTACTGGTTGTGTCTGACCTGCTTACCAGTACGTCTTTTTGTTTGGTGTGACTCACTATTGTTGATGGCCTCATAGGTTTTATTTACAAGGTCATCATAAAACTGTTGTACATTCTCAGGCTCATAATTGTTATACCAATGTTCCATGCTGTCTATAAAGAGTTTTTCTTGCTCTTTCCTTACTGTTAGCCTGCGTCTACACAGCTAAGTGCCAACAGGTAGGTCAACATTAGCCACGTGTATGTTAGCTGTTATGGCTAAATGGTCAGACATTAAGTCATCCATAATATCAGTCTCATGAGTTGTGTATGACAGGTTAAAGCCAATGCACCTATCTAGAACTCCTCCATATATTTGCGTTGGGTGATTCTTACTGATAATTTGAACATCATCATATGCATCGAGAAGTGCTAACAATCTTCTCCCGTTGGTGTTTGTGAGTTGATCCCCTAACTGTTTGGGTTTAGCATTTAAATCCCCAATTAAGATCGAAGGGTCAGTATGTGCTAAATTAGGTAGGTCTGTATACTGGAGGAGGCCAGTAGGTGCATAGGCATTCAAAACATTAAGTGTAGAGTTACCAACGTGTACCCGGATGCCATGATATTGAAACCCTTCGTCACCACCTGCGTCACCCCCTTGAGTCGCCACCTGCGTCATCCCCCTGCGTCACCACCTGCGTCACCCCCTTGAGTCGCCACCTGCATCACCCCCCTGCGTCACCACCTGGGTCACAACCTGCGTCACTACCTGTGTCACCCCTTGCGTCACCACCTTGGTCACCACGTGCTTCACTACGTGCGTCACCACCTGCGTCACCTCCTTCGTCACCACCTGCGTCACCTCCTTCGTCACCACCTGCGTCACCTCCTTCGTCACCACCTGCGTCACCTCCTTTGTCACCACCTGTGTCACCTCCTTCGTCAGAAACCTGCGTCACCCTCATGCATCACCACCTGAGTCACCCTCTGCGTCACCCCCTGCGTCCCTACCTGCGTTACCACCTGCGTCACCAACTTCGTCACCACCTGCATCACCCCCTGCGTCACCACCTGAGTCACCCCCGGCATCACCCCCTGCGTCTCCCCCTGCGTCACCACCTGCGTCACGCCCGGCATCACCCCCTGCGTCTCCCCCTGCGTCACCACCTGAGTCACCCCCGGCATCACCCTCTGCGTCTCCCCCTACGTCACCACCTGCGTCACCCCCGGCATCACCCCCTGCGTCACCACCTGCATCACCCTCGGCATCACCCCCTGCGTCTCCCCCTGCGTCACCACCTGCGTCACTCCCGGCATCACCCCCTGCGTCACCACCTGCATCACCCCCTGCGTCATCCCCTGCGTCAGCACCTGCGTCACCCCCTGCGTCACCACCCGCGTCACCACCTGCGTCACCACCTGCATCACCCCCTGGGTCACCATTTGCGTCACCACCTGCGTTACCACCTGGGTCACCCCCTGCGTCAGCACCTGCGTCACCCCCTGCGTCACCCCCGGCATCACCCCTTGCGTCTCTCCCTGCGTCACCACCTGCATCACCCCCTGGGTCACCACCTGCGTCACCACCTGCGTCACCACCTGTATCACCGCCTGGGTCACCACCTGCGTCACCACGTGCGTCACTACCTGCGTCACCACCTACCCTGCCTGGGAAGCAGCAGCAGCTGTGGTGGGGACGTAATGCAGAGAGCGCCTGGTCCTGCTTCGAGAGCTCTTCATAATTGGAGCTTCTCGCTCATTTGCACATCAAACACCTGTCTCAGTGTAGCGGGGTGTTCACAAGCTGCTTAGTGTGTGTGTGTGTGTGTGTGTGTGTGTGTGTGTGTGTGTGTGTGTGTGTGTGTGTGTGTGTGTGTGTGTGTGTGTGTGTGTGTGTGTGTGTGTGTGTGTGTGTGTGTGTGTGTACTCACCTAGTTGTGCTTGCGGGGGTTGAGCTCTGGCTCTTAGGTCCCGCCTCTCAACCGTCAATCAACAGGTGTACAAGTTCCTGAGCCTATTGGGCTCTATCATATCTACACTTGAAACTGTGCATGGAGTCAGCCTCCACCACATCACTTCCTAATGCATTCCATTTGTCAACCACTCTGACACTAAAAAAGTTCTTTCTAATATCTCTGTGGCTCATTTAGGCACTCAGTTTCCACCTGTGTCCCCTAGTGCGTGTGCCCCTTGTGTTAAATAGCCTGTCTTTATCTACCCTGTCGATTCCCTTGAGAATCTTGAATGTGGTGATCATGTCCCCCCTAACTCTTCTGTCTTCCAGCGACGTGAGGTTTAATTCCCGTAGTCTCTCCCCGTAGCTCATACCTCTCAGCTCGGGTACTAGCCTGGTGGCAAACCATTGAACCTTTTCCAGCTTAGTCTTATCCTTAACTAGATATGGACTCCATGCTGGGGCTGCGTACTTCAGGATTGGGCTGACATATGTGGTATACAAAGTTCTCAATGATTCCTTACACAAGTTTCTAAATGTCGTTCTTATGTTGGCCAGCCTGGCATATGCCGCTGATGTTATCCTCTTGATATGGGCTGCAGGGGACAGGTCTGGCGTGATATCAACCCCCAAGTCTTTTTCTCTCTCTGACTCTTGAAGAATTTCATCTCCCAGATGATACCTTGTATCTGGCCTCCTGCTCCCTACACCTATCTTGATTATGTAACATTTGTTTCAGTTAAACTCTAGCAACCGGTTGTTCGACCATTCCTTCAGTTTATCTAGGTCTTCTTGAAGCCTCAAGCAGTTCTCCTCTGTCTTAATCCTTTTCATAATTTTGGTATCGTCAGCAAACATTGAGAGAAATGAGTCTATACCCTCCAGGAGATCATTCACGTTTATCAGAAACAGGATAGGACCGAGTACAGAGCCCTGTGGAACTCCACTGGTGACTTCACGCCAATCTGAAGTCTCACCCCCTCATCGTAAAACTCTGCTTCCTATTGCTTAGGTACTCCCTCATCCACTGGAGCACCTTACCAGCTACACCTGCCTGTCTCTCCGGCTTATGTACCAGCCCTCTTATGCGGTACTGTGTCAAAGGCTTTCCGACAATCCAAGAAAATGCAGTCTGCCCAGCATTCTCGTTCTTGCTTAATTTTTGTCACCTGGTCGTAGAATTATATTAAGCCTGTCAGGCAAGATTTACTCTCCCTGAACCCATGTTGATGATTTGTCACGAAGTCCCTTCTCTCCAGATGTGTTACTAGGTTTTTTCTCACGATCTTCTCCATCACCTTGCATGGTATTCAAGTCAAGGACACTGGCCTGTATATCAATGTCTCGTGTCTGTCACCCTTTTTGTATATTGGGACCACATTCACCGTCTTAAATATTTCTGGTAGGTCTCCCGTCTCCAGTGACTTACTATACGCTATGGAGAGTGGCAAGCAAAGTGCCTCTAGACACTCTTTCAGTACCCATGGCGAGATCCCGTCTGAACCAACAGCCTTTCTCACATCCAATTGATAGGGTAGATAAAGACAGACTATTTAACACAAGGGGGGACACGCACTAGGGGACACAGGCGGATATTGAGTGCTCAAATAAGCCATAGAGACATTAGAACGATTTTTTTCAGTGTCAGAGTAGTAGACAAATGGAAGGCGTTATGTAGGGATGTGATGGAGGCAGACTCCATATTAAGTTTCAGGTGCCCATGTATGCACGAAAAAAATAGATATTATTGCACTTACCGAAACGTGGATGAATGTAGAAAATAGAGAACTATTAGCAGAATGTATATAAATAAAAATGTAAATGTTCGTTTGTTCAAAATCGCTAATCTCCAAAAATTCTTTACCGATTGCTTTGAAACTTTCACACAACGTTCCATGGGCATCCGAGCGGGTTTTTATATATATACTATATGGATGTCACGTCAGTAAGGGGAAAAATATGTTAGTTTTTTAACAGTTTTTTTCGTGTTTTTTTTCTGTGAGGGGAAATTTTCGAAACCTCTTAACCGATTGCTTTGAAATTTTGACAAAACGTTGCATTCGATTAGGCGCGTGTTTTTATGTACCTACTATATTCATGTCTTACCTGTGACAGGAAAAATCATGCTTTAAAAATAAAAACAGCGCCATCTGTTGGACATAAGAGCAACACACGCTGTAATCTCCGAAAGTTCTCAGTGATTGCTTTGAAATTTTGACACAACGTTCCGTTCAAATACATGCATGTGTTTATATACCTACTATATAGATGCCACACCTGTGACAGGTAAAAACATTTTTTTTTTTAAACAGCACCATCTGTTGCATGTAAAAGCAACCCATGCTGTACTAAAAATTTTATGATTTCATTTCACTGTTTCTGATTGCATTGATAAATGGAATTTTCGTTGATTTCGATTTATTTTATTTTGTTTTAAGAATTTTGCATGACATTGCAATGGAATTGAGCTGTGTTGTTTACCTTACCATTCCTTTCGTGAGTATAAAACATAGATGCCATACCTGTGACAGGTAAAAACATGCGTTATTTTTTAAACAGCACCATCAGTTGCACTTAAGAGCAACACATGCTATTTATATAAATGAAAAAGGAAATGTTCGTTTATTCAAAATAGCTAATCCCCGAAAGTTCTTCACCGATTGCTTATAAATTTTCACACGTTGTTCCATTCGCATCCGAGCAAGTTTTTATATACATATTATATTGATGTCACGTCTGTGATGGTAAAAAGCATGCTTTTATATAAAGTATAGATGCCACACCTGTGACAGGTGATTTTTTTTTTTTAAGAAATAGCACCATCTGTTGCACGTAAGAGCCACAAAACGCTTTACTAAATATGTTACAATTCCATTTCAATGTTTTCAATTGCATTGACAAATAAAATGTTCATACTTTTTTATTTATTTTCATTTTGATTTAATTATTTTGTGTGACATTGCATTGGAACCGAGCTGTGTTATTTACCATACCATTCATTTCGTGAGTATAAGTATAGATGCCATACCTGTGACAGGCAAAAACATGATTTTTTTAAGAAACAGCGCCATCTGTTTCACGTAAGAGCAACTCACGCTATACTAAATATGTTTCGATTCCATTTCATTGTTTCCAATTTCATTGATAAATTAAATTTTCATAGATTTCGAATTATTTTCATTTTGATTTAGTTATTTTGTGTGACATTGCATTGGAATTGAGCTTTGTTGTTTACCATACCATTTATTTCGTGAGTATAGTTTATTTTTTTATTTTTTCATTGCTTTTCATTTCGTTTTTTAATAGTCTTTCTTATATATCAGCGATGAGAAGATCAAATCATTTCATGTACCCAATTTTCTGATGGGAACATCAGATCATTTGGGGATGCATCGGACGAGGGAGTGGGGAATGGTTGGGAGGACGAGGGGACGGGAGTGGGGGATGGTAGGGAGGACGAGGGTGATGGGGAAAATGGGAGATGGTGAGAACGAGGGGACAGGGGAATGCAGATTGGTGGGGAAGGACAAGGGGATAGGGAAGTTGGGAATGGTGGGGAGGACGAGGGGATGGGGGAGAGGGGAATGGTAGGGAGGACAAGGGGAAGGGGGGGTAGGAGATGGTGGAGAGGACCAGGGGACGGTGGAGTGGAGAACGGTTAGGAGAACGAGGGGATTGTGTAGTGGTGGGGAGGACATAGGGATGGCGAGGGAGGAAATGATGGGGAGGACGAGGGGACGGGGGAGTGAGGAATGCTTGGGAGAACGAGGGGACAGAGGAAGGAGGAATGGTTGGGAGGACGATGGATGGAAGAGGGGGGGGGGGGATGGTTGGGGAGGAATGGGAGAATGGGGAAAGGCTGCTGTTGCTGAGCCACAGCAATGCGTGGCTAGGTACAGCTAGTCTTCGATATTAATAAAAATGTAAATGTTCGTTTGTTCAAAATTGCCAATCTCCGAAAGTTCTTAACCAATTGATTTCAAATTTTGACACAACGTTCCATTTGCATCCGAGCGGGTTTTAATATACATATTATATGAATGTCACGTCTGTGACGGGAAAAAACATGCTTTTTTGAGAGAAAAATCTTTGAAACCTCTTTACCGATTGCTTTGAAATTTTGAGTAGGCGCGTGTTTTTATATAACTACTACGTACATGCCACACCTGTGCCAGGAAAAAAAATGTTATTTTTTTTAAATCAGCACCATCTTTTGCACGTAAGAGCAATGTTCACAATACTAAATATGTTACGATTCCATTTCAATGTAAAAATTATATTTTTATTATTACGATTTTAATTTCATTGATAAATTGAATTTTCATAGATTTCAATTTATTTTCATTTTGATTTAATTATTTTGTGTGACATTACGTTGGAATTATGCTAAGTTGTTTACCATACTGTACATTTCGTGAGTATAATTTATTTTTATATTTTTCATTGTTTCTCATTTCACTTTTTAACTGTTTTTCTTATATATCAGTGATGGGAACATCAGATCATTTGATGTTCCCAATTTTCTGATGGGAACATCAGATCATTTGAGTTCCAAATTTTCTGATGGGAACATCGGATCATTTGGGAATGCATCGGACAAGGGAGTGGGGAATGATAGGGAGAACGTGGGGACGGGAGTGGGGGACGGTGGGAAGGATGAAGGGACGGTGGAATGGGGAATGGTTAGGCGGACGAGGGGACTGTGGAGTGGGGGATGGTGGGGAGGACAAAGAGACGGGGGAGGGAGGAATGGTGGGAACCATGACGGGACGGGGGAGGGGACTGGTTGGAAGGACGAGGGGAGGGGGGGGGAATCATTGGGAGTACGAGGGGACAGGGGAGGGGGAAATGGTGGGGAGGACTGAGAGACAGTGGAAGGTTACTATGCTGAGCCACAGCAACGCGTGGACGGGTACAGCTAGTATCAAATAAATGTATTTAAACTATTTCACACAGATAGATATATTTGAAGAGGCGGGAGGGAGTAGCCATATATGTTATTGAAAATTTGAAATGTAGTCTCAAAGAGGGAATTAAAACTGAGCATCACACATGAGGTATCTGGCAAGAATTAAACAAAAAAGCAAATTATCTTATATAAGGAGTTTTATACAGGCCACCAAGTTTAGACAGAATGAAAGCAAAGCATCTATGGGATGAAAATTAGTGCATCTAGGTCTAACAGTATTTGTGTCATAGGTGACTTGAATTTTAGTGGAATAAACTGAAGTGAACTTGGGAACTAGGGAGTAAATTAAGGAACGGTGATCATAGAGAAATCAGATTTACCATGGAATGGAATAGATCTGCAGGAGAAAATTCTGTTAAAGTGCCAAATTTTCGAAAAGATAATTTTAATATCCTAAGAATTGTTTTGGGTCAAATAGAGTGGAAAATCTTGGGCATAGGGGGTGGGCCGGTCATGAAGCAAGACGTGAACACAGCGATGGGTCATGTAAAGTGGATTTCGATGTGGATTCAAAATATAACTTATTTAATAATATTGTAAGCAAAGCACAGGAACGTAATATACCTTACAAATTGAAAAGATCAAATACTAATGACCCGAAATGGAAAACAAACGATCTGAAGAACCTAGAAAGAGAGCTTGGTACAAAAGGATTAAAATTTAAGAATTCAGTTTAGAACAAGAATTCGTACACCTGGTTAGAAATGTTAAAAAAAAAGAGATAAGGAGGGCAAAAATAAATTATGAAGTTCATTTAGCAGGCCAAGCAAAGGCAAATCCTAAAGTTTTTTTTTCAGTTATACCGAACAAAGGTTAGGGAAAGGATAATACAGGTTAGATAACGGATAATGATGAAGAGATGAGTAGTATTTTTAATAAATATTTTATCACTCTATTTATTAAAGAAGAACATTACTCTATGTCTTCAGCCGAACAAGTCTATGTGGGTGGGGACAAGGACATGTTGACTAGTTTAACAGTTACCAGGGAGGATTCACTATTAAACAAACAGTGAAACTCAAACTAAACAAATCCCCAGGGCCGGATGAAGTATTTGCCAGGGTGCTTAAAGAATTCAAAGAGGAGCTTTCCGAGCCACTGTCTACCATATTTAATAAATCATTAGAGTCAGGCAGAGTGCCAGAGTCATGGAAGGTTGCTAATGTGGTACCAATTTTTAAAAAAGAAGATAGATCACTTGTGTCAAACCATCGGCCAATTAGCCTAACGTCTATTGTGGGAAAGTTGCTTGAATCAATAATTGCAAATACCATTCGTCTTCATCTTGAAAAACATAAATTAATAAATGATTCACAACATGGTTTTACAAATGGCCGTTCACGTTTAACAAATTTGCTATCATTTTATTCCAGCAGAGTTAACGCAGTTGATAGTGGTACGGTTTGTGATGTTGTGTACTTTGACTTTAGCAAAGCTTTTGATACAGTACCACATAAAAGAGTCATTAAAAAGATAGAGGGCTCATGGTATTGGAGGTGCTATATTATGTTTGATTAGTAGGCATCCTTCAGTCTAAAGACTATGGAGTTGCGCCCTGACAGGGCATAAAACCTCGGTAGGTAGATATGGAGGAGAAGCTGTTACCCATGCAGCAGGTCCCCCCTCTCCACGTTGCTGAAATTATCCAATAGAAAAGCAAATGCCAACACACAAGGTTCCAACAACGTCGCAGGAGCTGCCAGAACGAGGTCGACGTCAACAACGAACTGCCTTAGGGGCTCCAACTCCGGATTTTTCCTCGAGGTTGACTCCTGAAGCCTTTCCCAAAAAAGGGGTATGTCCGCAAGGCAGCGGAGGTTTAAAATCAGGGTTTTCCTTCCCCTAGATGGGCTGCCTTCCCAGGCTATCGAGTCCCATCTACCCGGAGCAGCTGGTTTTAAGGCGCCAGAGGCACGCCTTCGCCCCTTCTGTCGGTAAAAGCAGTTCCGCCGAACTTAAAGACTAAGCCACCCGTGCAGGCCAGGAGTTGGACTTGGTTGTCAGAGGCTACTGGAGACGCATGCCGTATAGGAGCATTTTATAGGCCATGGGAGCTCGTCCCCCATTACCCCCCCCCCCCCCTGGCTATGACAACCCCTTGGAACCTAAGTTAAGTTGGATTAGGGCATAGCTATACCACAGGAAACAGAGAGTTACAGAGGATAAGTCGGACTTGGAAAATGTTGTAAGTGGAATGAGTCAGTTCTCTGTCCTGGGACCTCTGTTATTCACAATATATATAAATTATTTAGATTCTGGTTTGAGTAGCAACATTTGCAAATTTGCCAATGATACAAAAATCGCTAGGGAAATAAAGACGGAAAAAGACTCACTATCACTTCAAGGCGATCTAAATAGGGTTTTGAAATGGTCAAAAGATTGGCAGATGCAGTTTTATGCTGACAAATGTCAAGTTTTGACGCTGGGTAGTGATAATAGAGTTACAAGATTCGAGCTAGACGGTGTTGAGATTGCGAAGTCGGATTGCGAGAGGGATAAGAACATTAGAACAAAGGTAACTGAAGAAGGCCTATTGGCCCAAACGAGGCAGCTCATATTTATAACCACCCAATCCCACTCATATACATATCCAACCCACGCTTGAAACAATCGAGGGACCCCACCTCCACCACGTTACGCGGTAATTAGTTCCACAAATCAACAACCCTGTTACCGAACCAGTATTTACCAAATTCTTTCCTAAATCTAAACTTATCCAATTTATACCAATTGTTTCGTGTTCTGTCTTGTGTTGATACTTTTAATACCCTATTAATATCCCCAATGTTATGTCCATTGATCCACTTGTAAACCTCTATCATGTCACCCTTATGTCTTCGCCTTTCCAGTGAAAGCAATTTAAGATTTGTTAATCTTTCTTCATATGACAGGTTTCTAACTTGGGGAATTCTAACTTGTCATCCTATGCTAGACATGTTCAAGTGAATTTATATCCATTCTAAAGTACGGCGACCAAAACTGAACTGCATGATCTAAATAGGGTCTAACCAGAGCAAGATATAGCTGAAGAACAACACCAGGTGTCTTGTTACTAACGCTTCGATTAATGAATCCCAGTGTCCTATTTGCCTTATTACGAACATTTATGCATTGATCTTTTAGTTTTAAATTCTTACGAATCAACTACCAGATCCCTTTCGCAATCCGACTTCACAATCTCAGCACCATCCAGCCCGTATCTTGTAACTCTATCAACACTACCCAGCGTCAAAACCTTACATTTATCAGTAATAAACTGCATCTGCCATTCTTTTGATCTTTTCGAAACCCTATTTAGATCGCCTTGAAGTGATAGTGAGTCTTTTTCCATGTTTATTTCCCTACCGATTTTTGTATCATCGGCAAATTTGCAAATGTTGCTACTCAAACCTGAATCTAAATCATTTATATATTATAAACAACAGTGGTCCCAAGACTTGAGGCACTCCACTTACAACATTTTCCCACTCTGAATTAACCCCATTTATACTAACTCTCTGTTTCCTTTGGTATAGTCATACCTTAATCCAACTTAATATAGCACCCCCCCTTCAATACCACGAGCCTCTATCTTTTTAATGTCTTTCATGTGGCACTGTATCAAAAGCTTTGATATAGTCAAGGTACACAACATCACAATCATTACCACTATCAACTGCCTCAACTATGTTGGAATAAAATGATAGCAAATTTGTTGACCCAACCACACACTAGAAAGTGAAGGGACGACGACGTTTCGGTCCGTCCTGAACCAATCTCAAGTCGAATGTCGCCTTGAGAATGGTCCACGACGGACCGCAACGTCGTCGTTCATTCACTTTCTAGTGTTTGGTTTGATCAATATATTTCAGCCACGTTATTGTGACTCCTCGTCTGCAGATAACAAATTTGTTAATCATGAACGGCCATTTGTAAAACCATGTTACGAATCATTTATTAATTTATGTTTTTCAAGATGAAAACGAATTGTATTTACAATTATCAATTCAAGTAACTTTCCCACAATAGACGTTAGGCTAATTGGCCGATAGTTTGATGCAAGTGATCTATCTCCTTTCTTAAAAATTGGTACTACATTAGTAACCTTCCATGACTGGCACTCTGCTTGACTCTATTGATTTATTAAATATGGTAGACAGTAGCTTGCATAGCTCCTCTTTGCATTCTTTAAGCACCCTGGCAAACACTTCATCCGGCCCTGGGGATTTGTTTGGTTTGAGTTTTGCTATTTGCTAATAACATCTTCCCTGTTAACTGCTAAACTAGTCAACCTGTCCTCGTCCACACCCACATAACTTGTTCGGCTGAAGGCATAGTGTTAAGTTCCTCTTAGTAAATAAAGAGATTAAATATTTATTAAAAATCCTACTCATCTCCTCGTCATTATCCGTTATCTGACCTGTCTCAGTTTTTAATGGGCCTATACCTTCCCTAATCTTTGCTTGATATAACTTAAAAAAAACTTTAGGATTTGTCTTTGCTTGCCCTGCTATGCGAACGTCACAGTTTCTTTTTGCCCTCCTTATCCCTTTTTTAACATTTCTAACCAGTTTTGCGAATTCCTGTTCTAAACTGTTTGCCCATTCATAATCCTTTTGAACCAAGATCTATTTCCACCTATAAGGTTCTTCAGATCCTTTGTTATCCATTTTGGGCCATTGGTATTCAATCTATTCAATTTGTATGGTATACAACGTTCCTGTGTTTTGCTTAGAATATTTTTAAATAAGTTATATTTTGAATCCACAACGAAATCCCGTTTTACATCCACTTTCGCTGGTTCACGTCTCGGTTCAAGACCAGCCCACCCCCATGCCCAAGACTTTCCAATCTATTTGACCCAAAAATTTTCTTAGGCTGTTAAAATCAGCTGGTCGAAAATCTGGCACTTTAAGAGAATTTTCTTCTACAGATCTATTCCGTTCTATGCTAAATCTGATTTCTTTGTGATCACTGTTTTCCTTCTCACTCCCTATTTTAATGTTATTAATTTGTGTTTATCTGTTAGTTAACACTAAAGCTAAAATATTATTTTCCCGCGTTGGTTCCTCAATGTATTGCGTAAGAAAGTAATCGTCAATTAAATCTATAAAATCTCCTGCTTCATTATTCCCTGTTCTGTTAGACCAACTTATTGCACTGAAATTAAAGTCACACATGGCACAAATACTGCTAGACCTAGATTCTCTAGATATTTCATCCCATAGATTTTTGCCTCCATCCTGTCTAAGTTTGGTGTCATGTATAAACTCCTATCATAAGATTATTTTCTTTTTCTTTTAATTCTATCCAAATAGTTTATGTGTGTGGCTCAGTTTTGATTCCCTCTTTGATACTACATTTCAAATTTTCCCTAATATATATGGCTACTCCCCCTCCTCGTCTAATATATCTATCTATCTATGTGGAATAGTTTAAATCCATTTATTTGATATTCAGCTAATAGTTCTCTATTTTCTACATTCATCCACGTTTCGGTAAGTTCAATAATATTTTTTTTTCTGTGCAGACAAGAGGATTTAAATCGTTTATTTTGTTTCTTAGACTTCTACTGTTAGTGTAATATACCCTAAGTGTATTGTTATTTTGAGGCTCCACTCCTTCCTTGGTCCTTTTGCCAAATTGTTTTCTCCACAAACACATACTTTTATTGCCTCCTTCCGCCATATCAATTCTCATACCACTATCTACAAACAGTTTAAACCCAAACCCAACCAAACGCCTCCAACCACTGGTTCCAACGAGTTCGCAACAACAACAACTCCTGGGAGAGGTTGTTGTTGTAGTTGATCTGGGAGTTATGATTGGTAAGAATTTAAAACCAAAAAATCAATGCATAAATGTTCGTAATAAGGCAAATAGGACACTGGGATTTATTAATCAAAACGTTAGTAACAAGAGACCTGGTGTTGTTCTTCAGCTATATCTTGCTCAGGTTAGGCCTCATTTAGATTATGCAGTTCAGTTTTGGGTGTCCAGCGTAGGATGACAAAGTGCATTCCCCAAATTATATACCTGTCATATGAAGAAAGATTAACAAAGCATAATTGCATTCACTGGAAAGGCGAAGAGTTAGGGGTGACATGATAGAGGTTTTCATGTGGATGAATGGACATAACAAAGGGGATATTAATAGGGTATTAAAAGTATCAACACAAGACAGATTACGAAACAATGGGTATAAACTGGATAAGTTTAAACTTCGGAAAGACCTGGGTAAACACCGATTCGTTAACAGGGTTGTTGATTTGTGGAACCAATTCCTGCGTAACGTGGTGGAGGTAGGGGTCCCTTGATTGTTTCAAGTGTGGATTGGACATGTATATGAGTGGGATTGGGAAGTTATAAATATGAGCTGCCTCGTATGGGCCAATAGGCCTTTTGTAGTTACCTTTATTCTCATGTTCTTAATTGTCTCATCTCCTCATAATTTCCATTTCGGTACGTCAGCCCTTTGTTTCCCAGTTCTTTTTTGGCGGGAGATAAATCCTAGCTCAACCAGGTGCTCACAGATCAATATACCCTTTTTCGTATTCTGTTTTGTGTTGACATTTTAATCAACAGAGGCAGTGTAGGGTGGTGGTCAATTTTTAACATTAGGATAACATTTAGTTTTTAGCTTAGGGTGAGTGTGATCACTCATTCCCAAGCGTGCTTCCAACTTAACCTCCCTTATATCCGACTCATTTAGGATAAAAACCAGATCAGGCATGGCTGGTTCATCTTTCCGTCTCATTCTTGTCGGTACCTTGATGGCTTAGAAAGTTTCTTGTCACCACTTCCCTTCAGCTTAGTTCTCCATGTGTCTGGTTCTCCATGTGGGTCTCTGTTCTCCCAATCTATCTTCTCTTGGTTTAAGTCTCCAATGATTAGTAGTCTAGGTGCGTGTACTCACCTAGTTGTACTCACCAAGTTGTGCTTGCAGGGGCTGAGCTCTGGCTCATTGGTCCTCGCCACTCAACTATCAATCAACTAATGTACAGATTTCTGAGCCTACTAGGCTCTATCTTATCTACATTAGAAATTGTGCATGGAGTTAGCCTCCACCACATCACTGCCTAATGCATTCCATTTGTTAACTACTCTGACATTGGAAAAGTTCTTTCTAACGTCCCTGTTACTCATTTGGGTACTAAGTTTCCACCTGTGTCCTCTTGTTCGCGTACCATTCGTGTTAAACAGTTTATCCTTATCTATCTTTATAATAACTCTGAGAATTTTGTAGGTACTGATCATGTCTCCCCTTACTCTTTTCTCTTCCAAAGTCGTGAGGTGCATTTCTCGCAGCCTCTTCTCGTAACTCATGCCTCTTTGTTCTGGGACTAGCCTAGTGGCATACCTCTGAACTTTTTCCAGCTTCTTCTTATGCTTTACAAAGTAGAGGCTCCATGCTGGGGCTGCATACTCCAGGATTGGTCTTACATATGTGGTTTACAAGGTTCTGAATTATTCCTTACACAGGTTCCTGAAGGCAATTCTGATCTTAGCCAGCCTTGCATACGCCGCCGATGTTATTCTTGTTTTGTGGACGTCAGGAGACAGGTTTGGTGTGATATCAACTCCTAGATCTTTCTCTTTATCCGTTTCATGAAAGACTTCTTCTCTCATTCAGTATCTTAGCTTTAATCTCCTGTTTCTACTGCCTAGTTTCATTACCCTACATTTACTCGGGTTGAACTTTAGTAGCTATTTGTTGGATCATTCATTCATTTTGTCTAGCCTCATACATTCATCTTGTATCCTCATACTATCTTCTTCTGTCTTAATCCTCCTCATAATCTTTTCATCATCAGCAAACAATGAGAGGAACGATTCTATACCTTCTGGGAGATCATTTACATATACACACAGAAATCACAATAGCATGATGCATCAAATGAACAAATCCACAAGGGCCGTGACAGGGGTTCGAACCTACGTCCGAGAGGATACCAGCGCTGCCTTAATCGACTGAGCTACGACATGGTATAAGAATTACAACCGGGAAATCATCTTAATTTACCGACGATACCTGCAGTCTCTCCGAGACACAAACCAGGGTTTTACTGAATCCCCCCATGCACTCGAGCATTTCAATAGGCTGTTCTACCTCTTCGCCCTTACTTCATTACACATTTGGTTTGTGTCTCGGAGAGACTGCAGGAACCGTTGGTAAATTAAGATGATTTCTCGATGTCAGTTCTTATAACATATCGTAGCTCAGTCGATTAAGGCAGCGTCTGGGATCCTCTCGGACGTAGATTCGAACCCTCGTCACGGTCCCTGTGGATTAGATCATTTACATATATATATCTGAAACAGTGTAGGTCTAAGGAGTGAACCCTGCGGGACTTCACTGGTGACGCCTCGCCACTCTGAGACCTCACCCCTCACAGTGACTCGCTGTCGTTTGTTGCTTAAGTACTCCCTTATCCTGTGGAGTACCTTCCCTTTCACTCCCGCCTGCATCTCCAGCTTGTGCACTAGTCTCTTATGTGGTACATTATCAGAGGCTTTCTGGCAATTCAAAAATATGCAGTCTGCCCACCCCTCTCTTTCTTGCCTGATTTTTGTTGCCTTGTCGTAGAATCCAATTAATCCTATGAGGCAGGACTTGCCATCCCTGAATTCATGCTGCTGTTGTCTTACAAAGTTTTTGCGCTCCAAATGTTCCACTATTTTTTTCGCGCATCTGCTTTATCATATTACATGGTATGCAAGTTAGGGACACTGGCCTGTAGTTCAGTGCCTCCTGCTTATCACCCTTATTGTATACCGGGACTACATTAGCCATTTTCCAAATTCTTGGAAGATTTCCCTTATGTCGGAGTCATTCAGAGTGAATACTTGTTCAAGTTTCGCTCGTTCATCGTTGTCTCTCATTCTTGTGGGTTCCCTGACATGCTGGCTTAAAAAGTTCCTTGTCGCCACTTCCAATAGTTTAGCTCCCCATGTTTCCTCTCCTTCATGCGATTCCTTGTTTTCCCATTCTATCCTTCCGTTATTGAAGTCCTCAATGATGAATGGATGGAATCGATTTCTACTGGCGGCAGCAGCTGCTCTCTCAATTATAGTGTTGTTCATGTCATACTCTTGCCTGGGCCTTCTGTCGTTTGGTGGAGGGTTATATATCACTGCTACTGCTATCCTTGGTCCTCCCATCGTCATCGTCATGGTGCCTGTTATGAAGCCTCTGAACCTCCTATGTGTGTGTGTGTACCTAGTTGTACCTACCTAGTTGTACTTGCGGGGGTTGAGCTCTGGCTCTTTGGTTCCGCCTCTCAACGGTCAATCAACTAATGTACAGGTTCCTGAGCCTACTTGGCTCTATCATATCTACATTTGAAACTGTGTATGGAGTCAGCCTCCACCACATCACTTCCTAATGCATTCCATTTACTAACTACTCTGACACTGAAAAAGTTCTTTCTAACGTCTCTGTGGCTCATTTGGGTACTCAGCTTCCACCTGTGTCCCCTTGTTCGCGTCCCACCAGTGTTGAATAGTTCATCCTTGTTTACCCGGTCGATTCCCCTGAGGATTTTGTAGGTTGTGATCATGTCCCCCCTTACTCTTCTGTCTTCCAGTGTCGTAAGGTGCATTTCCCGCAGCCTTTCCTCATAACTCATGCCTCTTAGTTCTGGGACTAGTCTAGTAGCATACCTTTGGACTTTTTCCAGCTTCGTCTTGTGCTTGACAAGGTACGGGCTCCATGCTGGGGCCGCATACTCCAGGATTGGTCTTTCATATGTGGTGTACAAGATTCTGAATGATTCCTTACACAGGTTCCTGAACGCCGTTCTGATGTTAGCCAGCCTCGCATATGCCGCAGACGTTATTCTCTTTATGTGGGCTTCAGGAGACAGGTTTGGTGTGATATCAACTCCTAGATCTTTCTCTCTGTCTGTTTCATTAAGTACTTCATCTCCTATTCTGTATCCTGTGCCTGGCCTCCTGTTTCCACTGCCTAGTTTCATTACTTTGCATTTACTCGGGTTGAACTTCAACAGCCATTTGTTTGACCATTCACTCAATCTATCCAGGTCATCTTGTAGCCTCCTACTATCATCCTCTGTTTCAATCTTCCTCATAATTTTTGCATCGTCGGCAAACATTGAGAGGAACGAATTTATACCCTCTGGGAGATCATTTACATATACCAGAAACAGTATAGGTCCAAGGACTGACCCCTGCGGGACTCCACTTGTGACGTCTCGCCAATCTGAGACCTCACCCCTCACACAGACTCGTTGTCTCCTGTTGCTTAGGTACTCCTCTATCCACCGGAGTACCTTCCCTCTCACTCCAGCCTGCATCTCCAACTTTCGCACTAGCCTCTTGTGTGGCACTGTATCAAAGGCTTTCTGACAATCCAAAAATATGCAGTCTGCCCACCCTTCTCTTTCTTGCCTTATTTTTGTTGCCTGGTCGTAGAATTCAAGTAACCCTGTGAGGCAGGACCTGCCATCCCTGAACCCATGTTGATGCTGTGTTACAAAGTTCCTTCGCTCCAGATGCTCCACTAGTTTTTTTCGCACAATCTTCTCCATCAGCTTGCATGGTATGCAGGTTAGGAACACTGGCCTGTAGTTCAGTGCCTCCTGTCTATCCCCTTGTATATCGGGACTACGTTAGCTGCTTTCCAAATATCTGGCTGTTCCCCTGTTGCCAGTGATTTGTTATACACTATGGAGAGTGGTAGGCTCAGTTCTCTTGCTCCTTCCTTTAGAACCCAAGGGGAGATTCCATCTGGGACTATAGCCTTCGTCACGTCCAACTCTAGTAAACACTTCCTTACTTCCCACTGGTAATCTCAAACTTTTCCAGTGGTTCCTGGTTAGCTATTCCCTCACTTACCTCTGGAATTTCTCCTTGCTCTAAGGTGAAGACCTCCTAGAATTTCTTATTCAATTCCTCACACACTTCCTTGTCATTTGTAGTGAATCCTTCCGCCCCTATCCTTAATCTCATAACCTGTTCCTTTACTGTTGTTTTTCTCCTAATGTGGCTATGCAACAATTTAGGCTGAGTCTTTGCCTTGCTTGCGATGTCATTTTCGTATTGTCTTTCTGCCTCTCTTCTCATCCTGACATATTCATTCCTGGCATTCTGGTATCTTTCTCTGCTCTCCAGTGTCCTGTTATTCCTATAGTTTCTCCATGCCCTTTTACTTTGCTGCTTAGCTAGCCTACATCTTTGATTAAACCATGGGTTTCTCATCTTCATTTCTCTGTGTGTGCGTGTGTGTGTGTATGTGTGTGTGTGTGTGTGTGTGTGTGTGTGTGTGTGTGTGTGTGTGTACTCACCTAATTGTGTCTGCAGGATCGAGCATTAACTCTTGGATTCCGCCTTTCGAGCATCAGTTGTTTACAGCAATGACTCCTGTCCCATTTCCCTATCATACCTGGTTTTAAAATTATGAATAGTATTTGCTTCCACAACCTGTTCCCCAAGTGCATTCCATTTTCCCACTACTCTCACGCTAAAAGAAAACTTCCTAACATCTCTGTGACTCATCTGAGTTTCCAGCTTCCATCCATGTCCCCTCGTTCTGTTACTATTCCGTGTGTACATTTCGTCTATGTCCACTCTGTCAATCCCTCTGAGTATTTTATACGTTCCTATCATGTCCCCCCCTCTACCTTCTTCTTTCTAGTGTCGTAAGGCACAGTTCCCTCAGGCGCTCCTCATACCCCATCCCTCGTAACTCTGTGGTGAGTCTTGTTGCAAACCTCTGAATATTTTCCAGTTTCCTTATATGCTTCTTCAGAGTGGGACTCCATGATGAGGCGGCATATTCTAAGACTGGCCTCACATAGGCAGTGTAAAGCGCCCTGAATGCCTCCTTACTTAGGTTTCTGAATGATGTTCTTACTTTTGCCAGTGTAGAGTACCGTGCTCTCGTTATCTTATTCATATGTGCTTCGGGAGATAGATTAGGTGTTACGTCCACACCCAGGTCTCTTTCTCACATCGTCACAGGTAGGCAGTTCCCCTTCATTGTATACTGTTCCTTCGGTCTCCTATCTCCTAGTCAAATTTCCATAACTTTACATTTGCTCGTGTTGAACTCCTGTAGCCATTTCTCTGACCATCTCTGCAACCTGTTCAGGTCCTCTTGGAGGATCCTGCAATCCTCATCTGTCACAACTTTTCTCATCAACTTTGCGTCATCTGCGAACATCGACATGTAGGACTCTACTCCTGTAAACATGTCGTTAACATATACTAGAAATAGAATTGGTCCCAGCACCGATTCTTGTGGTACTCCACTTGTTACTGTTCGCCAGTCCGACTTCTCGCCCCCTTACCGTAACTCTTTGGCTCCTTCCTGTTAGGTAGTTCCTTATCCATGCTAGGACCTTTCCTCTCACCCCCGCCTGCCTTTCAAGTTTGAACAGCAGTCTCATGTGCGGTACTGTATCAAAGGCTTTTTGGCAGTCCAGAAATATGCAGTCTGCCCAACCATCTCTGTTCTGTCTTATCCTCGTTATTTTATCATAGAATTCCAAAAGGTTTGTTAGTCACGATTTCCCTTTCCAGAACCCATGTTGATGTTTGTTCACAAACCTAACGTTCTCCAGGTGTGCAACCAGTCGTAGCCTAATTATTCTTTCCAGTATTTTACAGGGGATGCTTGTCAGTGATACAAGTCTATAGTTAAGTGCCTCCTCCCTATCGCCTTTCTTGAAGATCGGTACGACATTTGCCTTCTTCCAGCAACTGGGCAATTCTCCCGACATAAGTGACTCATTAAAGATCATTACCAGAGGCACGCTGAGGGCCTGCGCCTGCGCTGCTTCTTTAAGTATCCACGGTGATACTTTGTCTGGTCCAACTTCTTTAGTTGCATCCAGTGTTGTCAACTGTTTCATTACCTCCTCTGCTGTCACCTCTATATCTGATAGTCTTTCATCTAGGGTAATCCCTTCTGACAATGGAAGCTGCTCAGACTCGGTAGTGAACACTCCATGGAAACTGGCATTCAGTGCCTCACAGATTTCCTTGTCACTTTCAGTAGATGCCCCTTCTGTTTTCCTTAGTCTTGTCACTTGGTCGTTCACCGACATTTTTCTTCTTATATGGCTGTGTAATAACTTAGGTTGCTTTTTCGCTTTCATCGCAATATCGTTCTCATAGTCCCTTTCCGATGTTCGTCTTATGTTAATGTAATCGTGCCTAGCTCTGTTGCATCTGATCCTGTTGTCCTCTGTCCTTTGTCTTCTGTACTTCCACCACTCCCTCCTGCTGGCCATTTTTGCTTCCTGTTACTGTCTATTAAACCATGGGTTATTATATTCCCTCTTATTTTTTCCCTTTACTGTTGGTATAAATCTTTCTTCGGCCATCATATCTTGGACGGTTTTTCTCCAATTTCTTCCACCCACTGCACTTCTCCCAGATAGTCCCTTATCCTCTTATAGTCCCCTTTCCTGTAGTCAACTCTCCTTTCCCAGACCTCTTGTTCCATGGTCACAAGTTTGAAGTCCATCATGTAGTCAAAGACTAGGACACAATGGTCACTGGCCCCTAGAGGTATTTCATGCTCCAAATTCTCGATGTCTTTTACGTTCTGGGTGAAAATCAGGTCTAATAGGCTCGGTGCAACTCCTCCTCTTTCCCTTGTGTCTTCCTTCACATGTTGTGTTAGGAAATTCCTGTCTATAACATCTACTAATTTTGCTCCCCACGTTTCGTCCCCTCCATGGGGATTCCTTGATTCCCAATATATCTCTCCATGATTTAGGTCCCCCATGACCTGCAGCTTCACTCTTATTCTGTGGGCTAGTGTTGCTGCCTTCTGCAGGTCATCTATGCATGCCTTGTTATTGTCATCATACTCCTTCCTGGGTCTTATACTGTTTGGAGGGGGATTGTAGATTACCAAGATCACAATCTTCCTCCCATCTGTTGTCAAAGATCCATGTATGAAGCTATTGCTCTCATTAGTAACTCGATTTTCCAGCTCATCAAACTTCCATTTCCGCTTTATTAGGAGTGCCACTTCCCCTCCCTGTCCTGTGTCCTCTCTTTTTTTTTCACCTGGTATTCCCTATGGGAAGGTTGCATCTGATATCATGTCATTTATTTTACTTTCCACAATTGCTATTATGTTAGGATCTGCCTCACTCTTTCTTTTATCTCTTCTGCTTTATTAGATACCCCATCAGGATTGGTGTACCAAACCTTGAGATTCTTCATGGAAACTCTTGTACCAGAATTCTCCCTTTCTCTGGGGGTCTGGGGGGATCTGGGAGGTGTCTGTGGGCTGAACGGGGGCTGGGGAGATCCGTCGGATCTGGGGGGAGTCTGGGGGGATCAGGAGGGTGTCTGGGTGTGTGTGTGTGTGTGTGTGTGTGTGTGTGTGTGTGTGTGTGTGTGTGTGTGTGTGTGTGTGTGTGTGTGTGTGTGTGTGTGTGTGAGTGTGTGTGTGTGTGTGTGTGTGTGTGTGTTTGTGTGTGTGTGTGAGTGTGTGTGTGTGTGTGTGTGTGTGTGTGTGTGTGTGTGTGTGTGTGTGTGTGTGTGTGTGTGTGTGTGTGTGTGTGTGTGTGTGTGTGTGTGTGTGTGTGAGTGTGTGTATGTGTGTGTGTGTGTGTGTGTGTGTGTGTGTGTGTGTGTGTGTGTGTGTGTGTGTGTGTGTGTGTGTGTGTGTGTGTGTGTGTGTTTGTGTGTGTGTGAGTGTGTGTACTCACCTAGTTGTGCTTGCGGGGGTTGAGCTCTGGCTCTTTGCTCCCGCCTCTCAACTGTCAATCAACAGGTGTACAGGTTCCTGAGCCTATTGGGCTCTATCATATCTATACTTGAAACTGTGTATGGAGTCAGCCTCCACCACATCACTTCCTAATGCATTCCATTTGTCAACCACTCTGACACTAAAAAAGTTCTTTCCAATATCTCTGTGGCTCATTCGGGCACTCAGTTTCCACCTGTGTCCCCTAGTGCGTGTGCCCCTTGTGTAAACAGCCTGTCTTTATCAACCCTGTCGATTCCCTTGAGGATCTTGAATGTGGTGATCATGTCCCCCCGAACTCTTCTGTCTTCCAACGAAGTGAGGTTTAATTCCCGTAGTCTCTCCTCGTAGCTCTTATCTCTCAGCTCGGGTACTAGTCTGGTGGCAAACCTTTGAACCTTTTCCAGTTTAGTCTTATCCTTGACTAGATATGGACTCTATGCTGGTGCCGCATACTCCAGGATTGGTCTGACATATGTGGTATATAATGTTCTGAAAGATTCCTAACAAGAGTTTCTAAAGGCCGTTCTTATGTAAGCCAATCTGGCATATGCTGCTGCTGTTATCCTCTTGATATAAGCTTCAGGGGACAGGTCTGGCGTGATATCAACCCCAGGTCTCTCTCTCTCTCTCGGACTCTTGAAGTATTTCATCTCCCAAGTGATACCTTGTATCTGGTCTCCTGCTTCCTACCCCTATCTTCATTACATTACATTTGCTTGGATTAAACTCTAACAGCCATTTGTTCGACCATTCCTGCAGCTTGTCCAGGTCTTCTTGAAGCCTCAAGCTGTCCTCCTCTGTCTTAATCCTTCTCATAATTTTGGCGTCGTCAGCACACATTGAGATGAATGAGTCTATACCCTCTGGGAGATCATTTACGTATATCAGAAACAGGATAGGTCCTAGTACAGAGCCCTGTGGGACTCCACTGGTGACTTCACGCCAGTCTGAGGTCTCCCCCCTCACTGTAACTCTCTGCTTCCTATTGTTTAGAAACTCCCTTATCCACTGGAGCGCCCTACCAGTTACTCCTGCCTGTTTCTCCAACTTATGCATCAACCTTTTATGGGGTACTGTGTCAAAGGCTTTCCGACAGTCTACAAAAATGCAGTCCGCCCACCCTTCTTTTTCTTGTTTAATCTTTGTCACCTGATCGTAGAATTCTATCAAGCCTGTAAGGCAAGATTTACCCTCCCTGAACCCATGTTGATGGGTTGTCACGAAGTCTCTTCTCTCCAGATGTGTTACTAGATTTTTTTCTCACAATCTTCTCCATCACCTTGCATGGTATACAAGTTAAGGACACTGGCCTGTAGTTCAGTGCCTCTTGTCTGTCACCCTTTTTGTATATTGGTACTACATTAGCAGTCTTCCATATTTCTGGTAGGTCCCCCATTTCCAGTGACCTACTATACACTATGGAGAGTAGTAGGCAAAGTGCTCCTGCACACTCTTTCAATACCCATGGCGAGATTCCATCCGGCCCAACAGCTTTTCTCACATCTTGCTCCAATAGGTGCTTCTTGACCTCATCTCTTGTAATTTCGAACCTATCCAAGGTCACCTGGTTTGCTGCCACCTCTTCTAGCGCCGCGACATCTCCCTGTTTTATTGTAAAGCCCTCCTGGAACCTTTTGTTGAGTTCTTCACACACCTCTTTGTCATTCTCTGTGTACCTATCTTCGCCCACCCTAAGTTTCATCACCTGCTCCTTCACTGTTGTCTTCCTCCTGATGTGACTGTGTAGTAGCTTTGGTTCGGTCTTGGCTTTATTAGCTATATCATTTTCATACCTTTTCTCAGCTGCTCTTCTCACACTGACATACTCGTTCCTGGTTCTCTGGTATCTCTCTCTACTTTCTGGTGTTCTGTTATTACGGAAGTTCCTCCATGCCCTTTTGTTTTGCTCCTTTGCTTTCATACATTCCTTATTAAACCACGGATTCTTCCTTTGCTTCTCTGTTTTTTCCTTTCGGGCTGGGAGAAACCTGTTTACAGCCTCCTGACATTTTTGGGTGACATAGTCCATCATGTCTTGTACGGACTTGGTTCCGAGTTCTGTGTCCCAATGTATATCCCATAGGAATTTATTCATTTCCTCATAGTTTCCCTTTCGGTACTCCAGCCCTTTGGTTCCCAGTTCCTTTTTGGGGGTGATAATTCCCAGCTCAACCAGGTACTCTAAGCTCAATACACTATGATCACTCATTCCCAAGGGGGCTTCCAACTTCACTTCCCTTATATCCGTCTCATTAAGGGTAAATATGAGATCAAGCAAGGCTGGTTCATCCCCTCCTCTCATTCTTGTCGGTCCCTTGACGTGTTGACTTAGAAAGTTTCTTGTTGCCACATCCAGCAGCTTAGCTCTCCATGTGTCTGGGCCTCCATGTGGGTCTCTGTTCCCCCAATCTATCCTCTCATGGTTGAAGTCTCCCATGATTAGAAGTCTGGATCCGTTCCTGCTAGCCACAGAAGCTGCTCTCTCTATTATATTGATGGTGGCCAAGTTGTTTCTATCATATTCCTGTCTGCGTCTTCTGTCATTTGGTGGGGGGTTATATATGACTACTATTATAATTTTCTGTCCTCCAGTTGCTATGGTGCCTGATATGTAGTCACTGAAACTTTCATTAATTCATCTGAATTACCATCTCTTCGAAACTCCAACCTTCCCTTAGTAGCATACCTACACCACCTCCTCCTCTCCCTTCTCTCTCTTTCCTCACTACATAGTAGCCCTTTGGAAACACTGCATTTGTTATGATTTTCGTTAACTTTGTTTCTGTGAGTGCAATTATGTCTGGGTTTTCTTCTAGTCCCCATTCTCCAAGTTCACTTGTTTTATTTGAAATCCCAGGATGTGTGTGTGTGTGTGTGTGTGTGTGTGTGTGTGTGTGTGTGTGTGTGTGTGTGTGTGTGTGTGTGTGTGTGTGTGTGTGTGTGTGTGTGTGTATATGTGTGTGTGTGTGTGTGTGTGTGTGTGTGTGTGTGTGTGTGTGTGTGTGTGTGTGTGTGTGTGTGTGTGTGTGTGTGTGTGTGTGTGTGTGTGTGTGTGTGTGTGTGTTTGTGTGTGTGTGTGTGTGTGTGTGTGTGTGTGTGTGTGTGTGTGTGTGCTCACCTAGTTGTACTCACCTAGTTGTGTTTGTGGGGGTTTGAGCTCTAGCTCTTTGGTCCCACCTCTCAACCATCAATCAACAGGTGTACAGGTTTCTGAGCCTATTGGGCTCTATCATATCTACACTTGAAACTGTGTATGGAGTCAGCCTCCACCACATCACATCCTAATGCATTCCATTTGTCAACCACTCTGACACTAAAAAAGTTCTTTCTAATATCTCTGTGGCTCATTTGGGCACTCAGTTTCCACCTGTGTCCCCTTGTGCGTGTGCCCCTTGTGTTAAAAAGCCTGTCTTTATCTACCCTATCAATTCCTTTCAGAATCTTGAATGTGGGGATCATGTCCCCCTTAACTCTTCTGTCTTCCAGCGAAGTGAGGTTTAATTCTCGTAGCCTTTCCTCGTAGCTCATACCTCTCAGCTCGCGTACTAGTCTGGTGGTAAACCTTTGAACGTTTTCCAGTTTAGTCTTATCCTTGACTAGATATGGACTCCATGCTGGGGCTGCATACTCCAGGATTGGCCTGACATATGTGATATACAAAGTTCTGAATGATTCTTTACACAAGTTTCTGAATGCCGTTCGTATGTTGGCCAGCCTGGCATATGCCGCTGATGTTATCCGCTTGATATGTGCTGCAGGAGACAGGTCTGGCATGATATCAACCGCCAAGTGTTTTTCCTTCTCTGACTCCTGAAGAATTTCCTCTCCCAGATGATAACTTGTATCTGGCCTCCTGCTCCCTGCACCTATCTTCATTACATTACATTTGGTTGGGTTAAACTCTAACAACCATTTGTTCGACCATTCCTTCAGCTTGTCTAGGTCTTCTTGAAGCCTCAAACAGTCCTCTTCTGTTTTAATCCTTCTCATAATTTTAGAATCGTCAGCAAACATTGAGAGAGATGAATCGATACCTTCCGCGAGATCATTTACATATATCAGAAACAAAATAGGACCGAGTACAGAGCCCTGTGGGACTCCACTCGTGACTTCACGCCAATCGGAGGTCTCACCCCTCACCATAACTCTCTGCTTCCTATTGCTTAAGTGCTCCCTTATCCACTTGAGCACCTTACCAGCTACACCTGCCTCTCTCTCCAGCATATATACCAACCTCTAATGCGGTACTGTGTCAAAGGCTTTCCGACAATCCAAGAAAATGCAGTCCGCCCAGCCCTCTCTTTCTTGCTTAATCTTTGTCACCTGATCGTAGAATTCTATCAATCCTTTAAGGCAAAATTTTCCCTCCCTGAACTCATGTTGGCGATTTGTCACGAAGTCCCTTCTCTCCAGATGTGTTACCAGGTTTTTTCTCACGATCTTCTCCATCACCTTGCATGGTATACAAGTCAAGGACACTGGCCTGTAGTTCAGTGCCTCGTGCCTGTCGCCCTTTTTGTATATTGGGACCACATTCGCCGTCTTCGATATTTCTGGTAGGTCTCCTGTCTCCAGTGACTTACTACACACTATGGAGAGTGGCAAGCAAAGTGCCTCTGCACACTTTTTCAGTATCCATGGCGAGATCCCGTCTGGACCAACAGCCTTTCTAACGTCCAGATCCAGCAGGTGTCTGTTGACTTCCTCTCTCGTAATTTCGAACTCTTCCAAGGCTGCCTGGTTCACCTCCCTTTCTCCTAGCACAGTGACCTCACCCTGTTCTATTGTGAAGATCTCCTGGAACCTCTTGTTGAGTTCTTCACACACCTCTCTGTCATTCTCTGTATACCTGTCCTCGCCTGTTCTAAGTTTCAATACCTGTTCTTTCACTGTTGTTTTCCTTCTGATGTGACTGTGGAGTAGCTTTGGTTCGGTCTTGGCTTTGTTTGCTATATCATTTTCAAAACTTTTCTCTGCTTCTCTTCTCACCCTGACGTACTCATTCCTGGTTCTCTGGTATCTCTCTCTGCTTTCTGGTGTTCTGTTATTCCGGAAGTTTCTCCACGCCCTTTTGTTCAGTTTCTTCGCTTCCATACATGCCCTATTATACCATGGATTCTTCTGTTGCTTCTCGGATTTTTCCCTTTGGGCCGTGATGAACCTGTTTACTGCCTCCTGACACTTTTGGGTAACATAGTCCATCATACCCTGTACAGACTTATCTCTGAGGTCTGTGTCCCAAGGTATTTCACTTAGGAAACTTCTCATCTGTTCATAATTCCCCTTTCGGTATGCCAGCCTTTTGATTCCTAGTTCTTTTTTGGGGGAGATAATTCCTAGCTCCACCAGGTACTCAAAGTTCAATACACTGTGGTCACTCATTCCCAAGGGCGCTTTCATCTTAACTTCCCTTATATCCCACTCATTTAGGGTCAATATCAAATCAAGCATTGCTGGTTCATCTTCTCCTCTCATTCTTGTTGGTTCTTTGATGTGCTGGCTTAGAAAGTTTCTTGTTGTGCCACGTCCAGCAGCTTATCTCTCCATGTTTCTGGTCCTCCATGCGGGTCTCTGTTCTTCCAATCTATCTTCCCATGGTTGAAGTCTTCCATAATTAGTAGTCCAGATCCATTCCTGCTAGCAACAGAAGCTGCTCTTTCTATTATGTTAATGGTGGCCATGTTGTTTCTATCATATTCCTGTCTAGGTCTTCTGTCATTTGGTGGTGGATTATATATGACTACGACTATAATTTTTTTCCCTCCATTTGTTACGGTACCTGCTATGTAGTCACTGAAACCTTCACAGCCCTGAATATCCATCTCCTCAAAATCCCAGCCTTTTCTTACCAGCAGAGCTACACCACCCCCACCACATTCTTCCCTCTCTTTCCTCATTACATAATAGTCCTGTGGGAACACTGCGTTTGTTATCGTTTTCGTTAGCTTTGTTTCTGTGAGGGCTATTATGTCTGGGTTTTCCTCTGGTACACGTTGTCCAAGCTCATTTGCTTTATTTGTAATTCCATCTATGTTAGTGTACATTGCTTTGAGGCTCACTTTCTTCTGTCCCTTCTCAAATCGCCTCCTTGTTGAGGGTTCTGCTGGTGGGGGAAGCTGTTCCATGGGTGTGAGGACCTGTGAGGTGGATAACAGGGTCTCAGAGGATACTGGGATGAGGGGCAGGGGATCCAGTGAAGGGGGAGGGACAGGGAGGGCATGGGGTGAAAGGGGAGGGAGGACAGGAAGGAAAGGGGTGAGGGAGGACTCGGTGGGAGGAGGAGAGGGTGTGTGTGTGTGTGTGTGCGTGTGTGTGTGTGTACTCACCTAGTTGTGATTGCGGGGGTTGAGCTCTGGCTCTTTGGTCCCGCTTCTCAACCGTCAATCAACAGGTTTACAGATTCCTGAGCCTATCGGGCTCTGTCATATCTACATTTGAAACTGTGTATGGAGTCAGCCTCCACCACATCACCCCCTAATGCATTCCATTTGTCAACCACTCTGACACTAAAAAAGTTCTTTCTAATATCTCTGTGGCTCATTTGGGCACTCAGTTTCCACCTGTGTCCCCTTGTGCGTGTTCCCCTTGTGTTAAATAGACTGTCTTTATCTACCCTATCAATTCCCTTCAGAATCTTGAATGTGGTGATCATGTCCCCCCTAACTCTTCTGTCTTCCAGCGAAGTGAGGTTTAATTCCCGTAGTCTCTCCTCGTAGCTCTTATCTCTCAGCTCGGGTACTAGTCTGGTGGCAAACCTTTGAACCTTTTCCAGTTTAGTCTTATCCTTGACTAGATATGGACTCCATGCTGGGGCTGCATACTCCAGGATTGGCCTGACATATGTGGTATACAAAGTTCTGAATGATTCTTTACACAAGTTTCTGAATGCCGTTCGTATGCTGGCCAGCCTGGCATATGCCGCTGATGTTATCCGCTTGATATGTGCTGCAGGAGACAGGTCTGGCGTGATATCAACCCCCAAGTCTTTTTCCTTCTCTGACTCCTGAAGAATTTCCTCTCCCAGATGATACCTTGTATCTGGCCTCCTGCTCCCTACACCTATTTTCATTACATTACATTTGGTTGGGTTAAACTCTAACAACCATTTGTTCGACCATTCCTTCAGCTTGTCTAGGTCTTCTTGAAGCCTCAAACAGTCCTCTTCTGTTTTAATCCTTCTCATAATTTTAGCATCGTCCGCAAACATTGAGAGAAATGAATCGATACCCACCGGGAGATCATTTACATATATCAGAAACAAGATAGGACCGAGTACAGAGGCCTGTGGGACTCCACTGGTGACTTCACGCCAATCGGAGGTCTCACCGCTCACCATAACTCTCTGCTTCCTATTGCTTAGATACTCCCTTATCCACTGGAGCACCTTACCAGCTACACCTGCCTGTCTCTCCAGCTTATGTACCAGCCTCTTATGCGGTACTGTGTCAAAGGCTTTCCGACAATCCAAGAAAATGCAGTGTGTGTGTGTGTGTGTGTGTACTCACCTATTTATGCTTGCAGGATCGAGCATTGACTCTTGGATCCCGCCTTTCCAGCCATCGGTTGTTTACAGCAATGACTCCTGTCCCATTTCCCTATCATACCTAATTTTAAAATGATGAATAGAGTTTGCTTCCACAACCGGTTCCCAAAGTGCATTCCATTTTTCCACTACTCTCACGCTAAAAGAAAACTTCCTAACATCTCTGTAACTCAAATGAATTTCCAGTTTCCACCCATGTCCCCTCGTTCTGTTATTATTACTTGTGAACATTTCATCTATTTCCACTTTGTCAATTCCCCTGAGTATTTTATATGGCCCTATCATATCTCCTCTATCCCTTCTTTTCTCTAGTGTCGTAAGATTCAGTTCCTTCAGACGTTCTTCATATCCCATCCCTCGTAACTCTGAGACAAGCCTCGTGTCAAACCTCTGAACCTTCTCCAGTTTCCTTATGTGTTTCTTCAGGTGGGGACTCCATGATGGCGCTGCATACTCTAAGACTGGTTTCACGTAGGCAGTGTAAAGCGCCCTAAAAGCCTCCTCACTTAGGTTTCTGAATGAAGTTCTTATTTTCGCCAGTGTAGAGTACGCTGCTGTCGTTATCCTGTTTATATGTGCCTCAGGAGTTAGATTAGGTGTTACGCCCACTCCCAGGTCTCTTTCTCGAATCGTTACAGGTAGGCAGTTCCCCTTCCTTGTGAACTGTCTCTTTGGTCGCCTATCATATGATCAGATTTCCATAACTTTACATTTACTCGTGTTGAACTCCTGTAGCCATTTCTCTGACCATCTCTGCAACTTGTTAAAGTCCTCTTGGAGGATCCTACAATCCTCCTCTGTCACAACTCTTCTCATTAATTTTGCGTCATCCGCAAACATTGACATTTAGGATTCCACTCCTGTAAACACATCATTTATGTAAATTAGAAAGAGGATTGGTCCCAGC
>NC_091168.1:38279516-38337016 GCF_040958095.1 Procambarus clarkii | reverse complement strand
ATCAAATACCTGTGTGTAAGTGTTTAATTAAACCGAATTTTCGGTTAGTCTGGGAGAGCAACATATACTAATAATAATATTAGGGTTCTAATTATAGCAACCATAATAATTCTAATGTCTAGAGTCATGCCTATATGCAATGAGTACAATAATGAATATTTCTGTTCAGGAACATATGTCGGGTTTAGGTTGAAAAAATATATATAAACGGATGATTTACTAGCCTCGAACCGCGATCCCATGACAACCTTAACCCATTAATCCTGCCATTGTGATTACCACAACTATAAAAGACACCTTCTATACCTCAGCTGCAAGTAACTGAATAGAGAAAATAATGCGTCAAGAAATATATAAATATATATATATATATATATATATATATATATATATATATATATATATATATATATATATATATATATATATATATATATATATATATATATATATATATATATATATATATATATATATATATATATATATATATATATATATATATATATATATATATATATATATATATATATATATATATATATATATATATATTATTAAATATGACCGAAAAAGTAAGATTAATAATTCTAACACGAATTTTCTCAATCTTTCGTACATTTCGTTTCACTGTTGGAGGTAAATCAAAAATCAATTCTCCAAAATTCATTTTTATTTCTAGTCTGACGCGACACGGGCGCGTTTCGTAAAACTTATTACATTTTCAAAGACTTCACAAATACACAACTGATTAGAACTTACGTCTCTCTGATTTTATATCTACATTTGAGTGAGGTGGGAAGGGTGATGTGGCATTAACACAAGACAGAACAGGAGGGGATATTAATAGGGTATTAAAAGTATCAACACAAGACAGAACAGAAACAATGGGTATTGAATAGAAGTGTTTGTAGAAAGCCTATTGGTCCATATTTCTTGATGCTTCTATATTGGAGCGGAGTCTTGAGGTGGGTAGAATATAGTTGTGCAATAATTGGCTGTTATAATTGTCAGCCAATTATTGCACAACTATATTCTACCCACCTCAAGACTCCGCTCCAATATAGAAGCATCAAGAAATATGGACCAATAGGCTTTCTACAAACACTTCTATTCAATACCCATTGTTTCTGTTCTGTCTTGTGTTGATACTTATAATACCCTATTAATATCCCCTCCTGTTCTGTCTTGTGTTAATGCCACATCACCCTTCCCACCTCACTCAAATGTAGATATAAAATCAGAGAGACGTAAGTTCTAATCAGTTGTGTATTTGTGAAGTCTTTGAAAATGTAATAAGTTTTACGAAACGCGCCCGTGTCGCGTCAGACTAGAAATAAAAATGAATTTTGGAGAAGTGATTTTTGATTTACCTCCAACAGTGAAGCGTAATGTACGAAAGATTGAGAAAATTCGTGTTAGAATTATTAATCTTACTTTTTCGGTCATATTTAATAATATATGTCTACAGGAAAGACTGCTACCAAAATATACTAATATATATATATATATATATATATATATATATATATATATATATATATATATATATATATATATATATATATATATATATATATATATATATATATATATATATATATATATATGCGAACAAGCCTGAATGGTCCCCAGGACTATATGCGAATGAAAACTCACACCCCAGAAGTGACTCGAACCCATACTCCCAGAAGCAACGCAACTGGTAACTACAGGGCGCCTTAATCCGCTTGACCATCACGGCCGTCAAAAGGAAGTGATAGCCGAGGCTATTTGAGCCACTTCCCCGACGGCAACTCGGATGGTAATCTTGGGCATAGCATTTCACCAAATCACCTCATTCTTTGGGGCACACGTGAGGAACACAAATGCGAACAAGCCTGAATGGTCCCCAGGACTATATGCGAATGAAAACTCACACCCCAGAAGTGACTCGAACCCATACTCCCAGAAGCAACGCAACTGGTAACTACAGGGCGCCTTAATCCGCTTGACCATCACGGCCGTCAAAAGGAAGTGATAGCCGAGGCTATTTGAGCCACTTCCCCGACGGCAACTCGGATGGTAATCTTGGGCATAGCATTTCACCAAATCACCTCATTCTTTGGGGCACACGTGAGGAACACAAATGCAATTCGCATATAGTCCTGGGGACCATTCAGGCTTGTTCGCATTTGTGTTCCTCACGTGTGCCCCAAAGAATGAGGTGATTTGGTGAAATGCTATGCCCAAGATTACCATCCGAGTTGCCGTCGGGGAAGTGGCTCAAATAGCCTCGGCTATCACTTCCTTTTGACGGCCGTGATGGTCAAGTGGATTAAGGCGCCCTGTAGTTACCAGTTGCGTTGCTTCTGGGAGTATGGGTTCGAGTCACTTCTGGGGTGTGAGTTTTCATTCGCATATATTCCTGGGGACCATTCAGGCTTGTTCGCATTTGTGTTCCTCACGTGTGCCCC
Organism: Procambarus clarkii; assembly: GCF_040958095.1. NCBI lineage: Eukaryota > Metazoa > Arthropoda > Malacostraca > Decapoda > Cambaridae > Procambarus > Procambarus clarkii. Next base: position 38,334,560 of record NC_091168.1, on the reverse strand, counting down.
AAAGAATGAGGTGATTTGGTGAAATGCTATGCCCAAGATTACCATCCGAGTTGCCGTCGGGGAAGTGGCTCAAATAGCCTCGGCTATCACTTCCTTTTGACGGCCATGATGGTCAAGCGGATTAAGGCGCCCTGTAGTTACCAGTTGCGTTGCTTCTGGGAGTATGGGTTCGAGTCACTTCTGGGGTGTGAGTTTTCATTCATATATATATATATATATATATATATATATATATATATATATATATATATATATATATATATATATATATATATATATATATATATATATATATATATATTATTAAATATGACCGAAAAAGTAAGATTAATAATTCTAACACGAATTTTCTCAATCTTTCGTACATTTCGTTTCACTGTTGGAGGTAAATAAAAAATCAATTCTCCAAAATTCATTTTTATTTCTAGTCTGACGCGACACGAGCGCGTTTCGTAAAACTTATTACATTTTCAAAGACTTTAGTTCACAAATACACAACTGAATAGAACTTACGCATCTCCGATTTTATATCTACATTTGAGTGAGGTGGAAGGGGTGATGTGGCATTAACACAAGACAGAACAAGATGTGGTATTAATAGGGTATTAATTTCATCAACACAAGACAGAACAAGAGTATTAATAGGGTATTAATTTCATCAACACAAGACAGAACACGAAACAATGGATATTGAATGGAAGTGTTTGTAGAAAGCCTATTGGTCCATATTTCTTGATGCTTCTATATTGGAGCGGAGTCTTGAGGTGGGTAGAATATAGTTGTGCATTAATTGGCTGTTGATTGCTGGTGTTGACTTTTTAATGTGTAGTGCCTCGCAAACATCAAGCCGCCTGCTATCGCTGTATCTATCGATGATTTCTGTGTTGTTTACTAGGATTTCTCTGGCGATGGTTTGGTTGTGGGAAGAGATTATATGTTCCTTAATGGAGCCCTGTTGCTTATGCATCGTTAAACGCCTAGAAAGAGATGTTGTTGTCTTGCCTATTGTGACGGTAACGCGTTGGTGTTCGGCTGTTTAAGGCTAGGGGTATGGCCTCGTCACATAGTTATAAAAAAAAAATAGAAAAACTGGAACTTCGTCTGTGGTAAGGTAAGGAGAAGACACACAAAACACAAGTAAAACTTTAACAATGAAATTTTAATTACGTTAAATAAATCAAAACATGAAAATAATGCACAAACAAATATGTATAATAAAATCAATCAATCAAAATAATAAGAATACTTAAATGACACAATGAAAAGTTACGTTAAGGCAAAATAACAAGAAGTGCAATACAACAGTTAAGTGGGAGGTGCTGGAATATTGGCTTAAAGCCACCACCTCTCTCAGTACACTCTAGAGTCTAGCTGGGAGGTGTGCTGGCTACGAAAGCACGGAACATTCTGAAGACTGATGTTGGGGCGACCCCAGACATCAGGTAGTATTGGGGGGGCGAGGCAGGTGCAGCCAGACCGGCGACCAATCAGCGGAGCCGTAGCGATCAACGGGTAGTTTGGTGGTTGGAGTTCGAACAGGTGGCTGGTTGCATACGTTTCTGCTCACCCTGGCAAGCCTTGATGGTGTTGTTGTCGTTGTTGGACATTTCTTCCATAGTCTTTTTATATAATTGTGAAGACGTAATTTTGGAGGGAAGAGCAGGCTCAATCTCTTGAAGGAGATTATCGTCACAACTCTCCCCCGAAGCCTGCGGTTCTGGAAGAAGTACGTCGTTATGTGGTGGAGTAATGGATGGAGTTGCTTCTACTTCATAAACTCTGGAGAGATCATGGGCTAAGATGTTGTCAGACTCTTGGTATAGCGTGTCTCCAGGTTGAATTTCTGCAGGTAGCAAGCCCATAGTAGAAGACGTTGAGATGAGAAGTGGGCGTGCTGCAGGAGGTGTAGGGTGGTGTGGTCCGTATTGATGGTGGACCGAGCACTTTTCAGGTGTGGAGTGAAGTGCTGAAGCTTCAGGATGAGGAAGAGTAGCTCCTTGCCAATTGTTCCGTAGATCCTTGTAGCAGTAGTCGCTGACAGGTGTATTCTTCTCGCCTCGTTGCTGCATCACGACACCACCCACGTCGGTACCATTGGCGTCGACATGGAGGATGAAGGGCTTATCTGACGAGGTGAGAGTGGAATTAGAAGAGGGCATAGGAGCACGATTATTATCCTGAAAGCATTTGGGAAGATCATTAAGGATTTTGGAATTAGAAAGCGCCGACTCCTTGTCAGTGCTTTCGGGAGAAGAAGCCGGGATGGTCTCACTGTGGATGTAGGGTTCTGTGAAGGTAGAACAATTAATCAAGACAGTGGGAGGAGTACCATTATATTGCTTCAGGAGGTTGACGTGGCACAGCTGGGTCTTCCGCCGCCTATCTGGAGTCTCTATCACATAATTATTATTATTCCTGCACTCTTTGACGCAGTAGGGTCCTGAAAATCTGTTTTGTAAAGGTGAACCTGGGATAGGGAAATAAGCAAGGACGAAGTCTCCCGGCTTGAATTTTCTTACTTTGCTGGTCTGGTCGTAATGAGTCTTCATTCTCACCTGGGCTTTCAATAGATTATCATGAGCAAAGCGGTGGACTCTCTCTAGAATGTGTTGAAGGTTTTGAAGAAACTGGGGCACATTCTGATGCTCACTGAAGGTGGCATCTCTGAGAGAGTCTTTGAAAGCCTTAAGGGGAGTACGGCACTTACGGCCGTAGAGCATCTCATAAGGAGATACTCCTAGGGACTCATTGGGGAGACTTCTGAAAATACACATTATTAGGTCAATCTGCTTATCCCAATCCTTTGAGGTTTCACTACAAAACTTTTTCAAGAGTGCTTTGATGGTCTGATGACTACGTTCAAGAGAACCCTGTGAAGCAGGATGATAGGGGCTGGACAATACCTGTTTGATGTTGAACTCCTCCAGTGTCCTTTTGAAGAGATCACTGGTGAAGTTGGTGCCACAGTCACTTTGAATCTCCCTGGGAAATCCGTATTGAGTGAAGATCTTCAATAGATGTTTGATAACCGTAGCAGCCGTGATGTTCTTCACTGGAACTGCTATGGGAAATCTGGTGGTAGGACACAGGATGGTTAGGATGTAGGCGTTACCTGAACTGGTCCGAGGTAAAGGACCAACACAGTCTATTATGAGTCTGTGGAAAGGTTCCGCAGGCACCTGTATGGGAATCAGTGGTGCTCTGGGAATGGAGACGTTCGGTTTGCCTGCCATCTGACATGTATGACACTGTTTTACGTACTGTTTGACGTTATTTACCATACCTGGCCAGTAGTAGTCTTGACGAATCCCATGGTAAGTCTTGTTGAAGCCGTAGTGGGAGAATGATCCGTGGGCCAGGTGTAGAATAGTGGGCCGCAGGCTGGTGGGAATCACAAGTTGTTCGATGTTGGCCCAATCGTCCTCCTCCTTCAGTTTACTGGGTCTATATCTGCGGTAGAGCAAGTCGTTCTCTAGGAAGAACCCAGGAATACTGTCGGGTTGAGTCTCAGCCTGGAAAAACAATGGTGTTAAAGTAAGATCTTCCCTCTGCAACTTACGGAACTCCAACTTGGTCAGATGCGGGGGTAGTTTCTGAGGGTCTTGAGGGACAGCGGTAGCAGTAGAGTCAGCTGGCTGTGGACGTGCGGCTTGTGCACGGGTGGTCACGAGAACCGGAGGAGAAACATCATCACTCTCTTGAACCTCTGCTGGAACATACTCAAGAATAGGGTTACTTGGCACAGAGTTACACACCTGGGGTTTGTCCATGACGATCAGGTTGGTTGGTTGCAGGTCTTCTGCCAAGTCGTTGCCTAGGAGAAGTTGCACTCCAGGCATGGGAAAAGGCTTTTCCCTGACGGCGACTTGGACTTCCCCGTTCACGTAGGGACAATCCAGGTGGACTCTGGCGAGAGGGTATGGAGTAGTAGCAGTGAGGTCAGTGATGAAGACCGTTTCCCCGGTGTAGACTATGTTGGGCACAGCCGACTTCAAGATGATCGATTGTAGAGCCGCTGTGTCCCTCAAGATCTTCAATTTGAAACGTCCCTCCGGATTTGAACCGTTGGCAGAGACAGTTCCAGTATACAGGTGGTTACTGAAAAGAGAAAGATCATTAACATCAACACCAACATTCATCACAGGCTTACCGGACTTAGGAGGAGTTGGTTTGGGTCGTTGTTGGTCAGTGGTTCCCTTGTATTGAGACTTACCACACTTGTCTATGGTATGTCCATAGAGTCTACAATACTTGCAGTACAGTTGTGAACCAGCTTGATCGGGGCTCACCTTCTCGTAACTGTACCACGACTTCTTACTGGAGGATGGTTCAGGTGTCAGCCGGTGGATGAGGCTGTAAGTGTCAGCCGACTTAGCACACTTCAGGTAGTCGGTTTCTTCTTTATCTGCTAAGTAGAGGCGGACAGGAGGCGGCACACGTCTCAAGAATTCTTCAACAAGCATCAGGTTGACGAGTTCTGTAAAAGTAGAGACATGTGCTGCTTCCAGCCATTTCATGAAATACCTCCGTTTCGTGTTAGCAAACTCGAGGAAGGTAGTGGTACTTGCCTTCAGGTGGTCACGGAATTTCCTTCTATAACTTTCAGTAGAGAGGAGGTAGGCGTCCAACACTGCTTGTTTCAAAGTGTAGTAGTCATTCTCAGACGCCAAAGTACTGAGTGTGACTGCAGCTCTACCTGTAAGATGGACTCTGAGAAGTGTTGCCCATTGGTCGACAGGCCAACTGAGTTGATTAGCAAGGGTTTCAAAGGTGGTAAAGAACACATCAACTTCTGCTTCTACAAAGGATGGCATTAACTTACTTGCATGTGATATATTAAAACTGACGGGAAGATTGGCAGTAGCTTGCTGGCGTTGAGCGAGGTGTGAAGTTTCCAACGTGTATTCCCGTTGACGACACTCAAGAGCCAGAGTCGCTTGTTGCTTGTCATGTTCGCGTTGTATTTCCAACTCGCGTTGTTTGGTTTCAAGCTGTAAGCGTTCACGTTCACGGAGCATTGCAAACTCACGTTCCTTGAGGGCGATCTCTTCCCTTCGTATGTCAGCTGCTTCCCTTTGCTGTTCGCGGGCTTCCCTTTGCTGCTCACGTTCAATCTTGGCCAGCTCTAGTTTGAGTTTCAGCGTTGCCAAATCAGTTTTATCTGCAATATAGTAAGTTTCATGAGTTTCAGAGTCTATCTTACCTTGCTCTAAATAGTAATCCAGCAACAGGTTGTGTAGGTCATTTTTGTTGGCTTGGTAGGGAACTTCTAGTTGATACTCATGTGCAAGAGTTTGTAGTTCAGTCCTCTTGGCACGACTTAAAGTCCCTATTTCACCTGCTGGATTTGCACGGAAAGTTTGGAGACGAAACATGGTGAAATTAGCAAATAAAGGTACACGAATGTTCAATAATGAAATGTCAGAAACAGGACAACGTGGCAACTGGTACCTATCCTGTGTGATCTTTAACAATTAACGTTAAGTGAAAGATATTAAATGATTAAATGAAATCAAGGGCGCAGGAAATCTTGTACCCGGTACTCATGTAAGAGAATAAGGGCAAGAAAATCCTACTAACAAATGAAACAAAGTTTCGAAAACAAATGAAACAGTTAAATGCTTCAAAAGTAAAATTGGTAGTCCAAGGATGTAGGCATACCTTGCCAAGTCTCTATAGGACATAAAGCAAGTTTTTCCTACTGAATTTAATATGATACTTACAGAATTAGCGAACTTTTGTGCTCTGAAAAAAATAAGCTAATTCCCTACCGTTGTATGTATCATCATCTCTGACTGACGTGTAGGGGTGCGAGGTGTCAACTGGTGACGAGAACTGCTGCTGAGGTCCCAATTCAGCAACTAAAGTTCGAGCTAGAGGAACTATGGCCCTCTTTGTCCTCCTACAGTCAGATTGCAGAAGATTGGGTACTCTTGACCCGGGGCAGACCACAGTACCAGGGTACCAATATGATGATCTGTCAGAATGAGAAATATTCAAGGGACATAGATGGTAAATACGAGTAATAACAAGGAGGGAGAGATGACCAATTAAGAGTATGACTGAGGCCTACAGTCACCACGTAATCCAAAGTTGTCTCACCTTCACTATATGTTACTCTCGTAATGCACAATACACCGCACCTTATAAAAAATGAAATTGAATGAAAAATAGTAAAGCTACGTTAACAAAGTTAAATACGCTTACCATAAATTACCACTTGGCACCAGTACCTGAGTGAGGCTCCTAGGACAGGCCCCCATATAACTTGTGACGGTAACGCGTTGGTGTTCGGCTGTTTAAGGCTAGGGGTATGGCCTCGTCACATAGTTATAAAAAAAAAATAGAAAAACTGGAACTTCGTCTGTGGTAAGGTAAGGAGAAGACACACAAAACACAAGTAAAACTTTAACAATGAAATTTTAATTACGTTAAATAAATCAAAACATGAAAATAATGCACAAACAAATATGTATAATAAAATCAATCAATCAAAATAATAAGAATACTTAAATGACACAATGAAAAGTTACGTTAAGGCAAAATAACAAGAAGTGCAATACAACAGTTAAGTGGGAGGTGCTGGAATATTGGCTTAAAGCCACCACCTCTCTCAGTACACTCTAGAGTCTAGCTGGGAGGTGTGCTGGCTACGAAAGCACGGAACATTCTGAAGACTGATGTTGGGGCGACCCCAGACATCAGGTAGTATTGGGGGGGCGAGGCAGGTGCAGCCAGACCGGCGACCAATCAGCGGAGCCGTAGCGATCAACGGGTAGTTTGGTGGTTGGAGTTCGAACAGGTGGCTGGTTGCATACGTTTCTGCTCACCCTGGCAAGCCTTGATGGTGTTGTTGTCGTTGTTGGACATTTCTTCCATAGTCTTTTTATATAATTGTGAAGACGTAATTTTGGAGGGAAGAGCAGGCTCAATCTCTTGAAGGAGATTATCGTCACACTATATACTGTTATTTTTGGAGCTTACAGTCCCCAAGAGGGCATTTGAAGGCATAGACGACGTTGGTCTCTTTTAAAGCGTTCTGCTTTGTGTCTGGAGAGTTTCTCATGAGTAGGCTGGCCGTTTTTCTGTTTTTTTTAGTAAATCGTCAGTTGTATCCTCTGATTTTTTGTCTGTAGGGATAACGTTTCTATTAACAATATCTTTCAGGACCCTTTCCTCCGTTTTATGAGCTGTGGAAAAGAAGTTCCTGTAAAATAGTCTAATAGGGGGTATAGGTGTTGTGTTAGTTGTCTCTTCAGAGGTTGCATGGCGTTTCACTTTCCTTCTTATGATGTCTTCCACGAAACCATTGGAGAAGCCGTTGTTGACTAGGACCTGCCTTACCCTACAGAGTTCTTCGTCGACTTGCTTCCATTCTGAGCTGTGGCTGAGAGCACGGTCGACATATGCGTTAACAACACTCCTTTTGTACCTGTCTGGGCAGTCGCTGTTGGCATTTAGGCACATTCCTATGTTCGTTTCCTTAGTGTAGACTGCAGTGTGGAAACCTCCACTCTTTTCCATGACTGTTACATCTAGAAAGGGCAGCTTCCCATCCTTTTCCATCTCGTAAGTGAAACGCAGCACGGAACTCTGCTCAAACGCCTCCTTCAGCTCCTGCAGATGTCTGACATCAGGTGCCTGTGTAAAAATGTCGTCAACATACCTGCAGTATATGGCCGGTTTCAAGTTCATGTCGACTACGACTTTTTGCTCGATGGTACCCATGTAGAAGTTTGCAAACAGGACACCTAGGGGAGAACCCATGGCGACCCCATCTACTTGCTTATACATGTGCCCATCCGGGCTCAAGAAGGGTGCCTCTTTAGTACAAGCTTGGAGTAGTTTCCTTAGAATATTTTCTGGTATGTCAAGAGGAGTACAGGCTGGATCACGATACACTCTGTCGGTTATCATCCCGATTGTCTCGTCCACAGGTACGTTGGTGAACAGTGATTCTACGTCCAACGAGGCTCTTATCCCTGTGGCCCGTGTGCTCCGCAGTAAGTCAACAAATTCCTTTGGAGACTTCAGGCTGAAGGCACAAGGGACATAAGGAGCCAGCAGGCCGTTGAGTCGCTTCACCAGTCTGTACGTGGGTGTGGGTATCTGGCAAATGATTGGCCGAAGTGGGTGTCCAGTCTTGTGTGTCTTGACATTTCCATACGCATATCCAGGTTTATATTCCCCAATAATCTTTGGCAGATGGATTCCGGATTTCTTGGCGTTCACAGTTTCGATTAGTTTGTTGACCTTTGCTTTTAATTCGGCTGTAGTGTCCTTCGTTACCTTTTGGAATTTAGTTTGGTCAGATAGTATGAGGTTCATTTTTGCCAGATATTCGTCTTTTTTAAGAATGACGTATATTGGCGACTTGTCGCCTCGCCTGACAACTATCTCCTTGTTCTCACGAAGGCTTTTAGCTGCCGCTTTGAGCTCGGGGGACAGTATGGTGCTTCTGTAATTGCCTCGATTCTTTCCTCCTTCCGCAATAAGTTCTGCTTGCAAGGTATCTTTGGTAGTGACCTTCTTTTGTGTCTCGAGGTCGAATATGTCGTCCAACAGGATTTCCAACTCCACTTTCCGGGCCATCTCACTCGGTCTGGACATAACGTGACAGTTTATACCCAGATTTAGGAGAGTGATTTGGTCCTCAGTGAGGTTGATTCCTGCAAGGTTCAGGAAGCCGTCTCTTGGTCGTGGAATGGCCATAGGTCCTCCATATAACGTTGTTAATTTCTTGATAATCCTTGTTTCAGTGCTGAGGTGATGTCAGTCTGTGAGGATGTCGAGGTGATGTTCAATGCGGGTACGGAGACTTTCGTCGATGTTGCTATTTCTCCATTCGTTTGTAGCATGAAGTAGTTGCGTTTTGTTGTCTTTGATTTCATTTTCCGCCTTGTATATCTGATCACGAATCAGATCCTGGCGATATTTTATCGGGAAGGCTTGATTCCTTGCTGCTGGGTCGTGCATTTTAATATTAGTATATATTGGCAGCAGTCTTTCCTGTAGACATATATTATTAAATATGACCGAAAAAGTAAGATTAATAATTCTAACACGAATTTTCTCTATCTTTCGTACATTTCTTTTCACTGTTGGTGGTAATTCAAAAATCAATTCTCCAAAGTTCATTTTTTTTTCTAGTCTGACGCGACACTTGAGCGCGTTTCGTAAAACTTATTACATTTTCAAAGACTTTAGTTTACACATAGACAACTGAATAGAACTTACACATCTCCGATTTGTTTATATCTACATTTGAGTGAGGTGGATGGGGTGAGGTGGCATTAATAGGGTATTAATTTCATCAACACAAGACAGAACACGAAACAATGGGTATTGAATGGAAGTGATTGTAGAAAGCCTATTGGTCCATATTTCTTGATGCTTCTATATTTTAGCGGAGTCTTGATGTGGGTAGAATATAGTTGTGCATTAATTGGCTGTTGATTGCTGGTGTTGACTTTTTAATGTGTAGTGCCTCGCAAACGTCAAGCCGCCTGCTATCGCTGTATCTATCGATGATTTCTGTGTTGTTTACTAGGATTTCTCTGGCGATGGTTTGGTTGTGGGAAGAGATTATATGTTCCTTAATGGAGCCCTGTTGCTTATGCATCGTTAAACGCCTAGAAAGAGATGTTCATCAGAAAATCAATCACGCGAATTGGACTAGCGTTCAATTATCACTTCACTTCAGTCGCTGAGTGTAGCAGTACACAGTTACAGTCACTCCCTCAGTTACTCTGTTAGTACAGTGTAACCATGTCGCCCCAGGATATGACTTTCCTAACCATCCTTCTTGAATTATTAACGTCAGAAGGACACAGTGATATAGTAGCAAGAGCAAGGAAAATTGCTGAAGACGACCCAACCCTAAACGAAGCACCGTGGCAACTTGTAGGCAACGGAAAGGCAAACAAACGAAGAAGAACCGAAGAAACGTCCAAAGAAACCAAACTAGAAGCCAACCAGAACTCAAGAGGAGCACCCAAACCAATGCCAAGGACAATATTCAAGACCAAAAAACCAGTGGATGGTCCCACTTATGCTTACATTGCCGCACTGGAAAAGAATAATCCAGGATCAGATCTTAGAGCCAAGCCCGACATCAGAGGTAGATATAACATATCCACAGCTAATCCGGATATAACCACAAACCTCAGGAACACAGAACACCTAGTGGAACTGAAACCAGAAGAAAAAATCACCAAAATGATAGTTCAAAATTTCCCGGTCGAAGTTCATGCAAACAGACTCCTAGAATGCCCAAATGTCACAACGGCGGAAAGATGCAAGCACAACAATATCGAAACGAGACAGGTTCTTGTAACAATAAAAGGACCTCGCATCAACACTCTGAGTGTTGGCATCTATGGTCAATTCAGGCTGAGACTGTACAACCCAGAACCCATGCGCTGTTACAGATGTCAGCGCTTCGGCCACCACAAAGATGGCTGCAGAGGCCCGGAACGATGTTGTGTATGTAGCGAGCTCCATAATACCGACATATGCAAGAATCTGCACAAAGAAGGCAGACAAACGAAAGCAAAATGCCCGAACTGCGGGGATACACATCACGCCTGGGACAAACGATGTCCAGAAAGGGGAAAAAGAATACTGGCTTTCGGATCAACCCAGCAACCCAAAGTAACTACTTCGAGACCCCAATCGACCAGACCCTCGGTAAAAAGCCAGTGGTACACCCCTCGGCAAGTCCGAATAAATGAAGATCAGCAACAGTCTGGCGCGCCGGGTCCTTCTGGTCTGGGCAAGGACGGGGCCTCCAACAACTGGAGGGGGCAGGGGGGCGCTGCTCCACTGGGAGACAGCAACAGAATGGATCGGGGCGGCAGGGCGAACATGCCTGCCGTTGCCTCCGGGACCTCCCAGGCAGGAATGATGATCCCTGCATCATCGGGTGCCTCATTGGCTGGATGTAGCAGGGGCGCTTCGGCCCAACCAGGAGTCTCCTCACCCACCAAGAAGAAAGTCACCACTCCAGCCAAGAAGACACAAACGGTCGGGAAAACCAGTACTATAAAAACCATGGACTCAATGATTCCACTATAAACGGAAAAATGGACAATCTCAAAATTATACAATGGAATATTCAAGGATTCAAAAGCAAAGCACAAACACTCAGAGCAGTGCTTCTCAAGGATAGCATTGATATTGTTCTACTCCAAGAAACACTCACCAGGACTGGCAGATTTATTAATATTCCAGAATATCAAGGATTCCACTGCCCTCTGGCACAAGGTGGCACCAGAGGCATTTCAATTCTAGTAAGAAATCATATCAATGCCACGGCAATCACAGACCTGCCCAACTGTGGCGAGAACGTCGAAATTATGGGAGTTAAGCTCACTATGAGGAACTCAACGCTGTCCATTTTCAATGTATACAAGAGCCAGAGAGAACACGACATGGATCTCTCAACAATCTTTGAAATAGCAGTCACTACACCTACTATCATCTCTGGTGACTTCAACGCTCATAGTGAATTACTTCTTGATTCACCAAGAACCGACGCCAACGGAAGACATATTGAACATCTTTTGGATGAAGTGCCAGAAATCAGTCTGCTTAATTCGACGGAACCAACCCACACTGGTGGGGGAAAGCTGGATCTCACGTTTGTTTCCACCAGTATTTATGAGTTGTGTCACTGGTCAGTTGACCATGTCCTGACCAGTGACCACTTTGCTACAAAAACAGTTATTAATATAGCACTACCTCCCAGACCTCCAGCTCCCGAGCCCGGATGGGACTTTATCAAAACAGATTGGACGAAGTTTCAGGAAGCTCTCGAAACTTGGCACCAAAACTACACTCCTCCTGACAACACCGAAGAAATGGAAAAAGATTTAGTAAATGCAATACATAGAGCAGCAAATCGCGCCATCCCCAAGAGGAAAACAATTACCCAACAACACAAGGACCATTGGTATTACTGTGATAGGATCAAAGAGCTACATAACAGACTAAATCGTGCACGAAAGAATTTCAGAAGAGATAGAACCGAAGCTAATCTAGGACTTCTTAGAGCTGTCCGAGATCATGTGCACGAAGAAACAGCAAAAATCCAAGAAGAAAAATGGCTCGAGTGGTGTGCCAAGCTAAATCAGCATACGTCCTTGGGCGACATCTGGAGGCAGAGCAACAAGGCCAAAGGAGAATCGTCTCCTGCTCCGCCGCACCATGTTCATCCAGAGCAATAAGCAGAAAGGTTAGCAAATCTATTTACTTCAAGAGCCAGTTCCACTCAACTTCCTCAAGCAACTCTGACTCACCAACAAAGACTTCAAGCAGCAAGATGGAAAAAAATAGATGATGCTTTAGCCTTACCTGACGAACTAGACCAACCTTTCAATCTAAAAGAACTCAGAAGTGCTACGAAGAAAACTAAAAATACAGCTCCAGACGAGGACAAAATCACTTACAACATGCTAGCCAAGCTAGGAGAAAAGGGTGAAGAAGCCTTCTTGAATCTCATCAACAGAGTTTGGGTGACAAGAACCCGACCACTCTCTTGGAACAGTGCAATTATAGTTCCCATTCCAAAACCTAAAGACCCAGGAAATCCAAGACCCATCTCATTAACAAGCTGTCTGGCCAAAACTGCAGAAAGAATGGCTCTTAATCGAATTGAATGGAAAGCCAATCCACTACACCAAAATATGTTTGCTTACAGAAAAAGTGTTGGAACCACAGAATGCCTTACCTCCCTCCTGGATAAAATCAATGACAAACCTGGAATCCTTATTTTTCTAGATCTTGAAAAAGCCTTCGAGTTAGCCAGTGCTCCAGCTACACTGTGCTGCCTTGTGGATAAGGAAATCAAAGGACACGCTCTTGCTTTTGCCAAAGGAAGCCTGCTTAACCGAGAAGCTAAAGTCAAATTCCAAGGAAAAACATCGACCTCAAAGAGGCTGGAAAATGGAACTCCGCAGGGAGGAATACTAAGCCCCTTCCTCTTCAACTGTCTCATGGAACAATTCATGAAGCTCAAGCTACCAAAAGCCAAACTTCTTAACTATGCAGACGACTTTGTGGTCATCATCAATGGCAAAGGTGCAAGGAACTATGCACAAAAATGCCTAGATATTATCAGCAAGGAAGCGGAACGCATAGCAGTGAAAATAAACAGCAATAAAACAAAAGCAATGGCCGTTAAAATGAGAACTCAAGACATCAGACTGGCAATACAAGGACAAGAAATTGAGTGGGTTACCTCTTTTCAATACCTAGGAGTCATAGTAGACAACCAGTTGAAATTTACTCAAGAAATTGAATATCTTCGGCAACGCTGTAAAGCCAGAAACTCAGTTTTGCGCTCTCTGACCAGTCTTAGAGAGGGTGCATCTCTACCAGTACTCAAAATGTACTACGTTCAAGCAGTTAGGTCACTCATCGACTATGCTGCTCCTGCTCTTACATCCCTCAGTGATAACCAATGGGAGAAACTGGAAGTGTCTCAAAATGATGCTCTGCGAACAATGCTTCGAGCACCTATATGGACGCGTAGAGAGAACCTTAGAATGGAAACAAATTTACCAGCATTAGAAAACAGGATGAAACAAAGGATAGCCACCATAATAGGAAAACTTACTGGAACAACCGCCAGGCTGTCAATCAAAGACAGCATACAGAGATCCTTTCAGAAAAACCTACAGTATAGAACAAGCTCATGGATGGATAATGTGGTCAAGATTTTAGAGAAAATGGACATGAAATTGACCATTAAAAACAAATGGGAAGATAGACCATATCAACACTTTCGACAGCCTCCTCCATGGGAAGAATCGACTCTAAAGATAATCATTGAAAGATTATCAGTTAAAAAATCAGCATGTGACCCACAGAGGCTCAAGGAAGTAATAGAGCAACAAATGGAAACTATCTCTAGACCCTCAATGACTCACATCTTCACAGACGGATCAGTTGATCAAGAAAAAGGTTCTGCTGGGGCAGCAGTTTACACTACCAACCATGAAGCTTACTGGAGCATGAATAGTGGGTGCTCAACATTGCAAACAGAATTATATGCCCTGAAGGAGGCAATAAACTATACAATTGAGAATAATTTACATGATGTCATCATTCATACAGACTCTAAATCTTCGCTCCAGGCATTGTTATCCAGTCAGCACAGAGATAATATACATCTCCTCACAGAAATTCAACATATAGGAAAAGATGCCCATAATCGAGGGCTGTCAATCACCCTAAATTGGATACCAAGTCACATTGGCATAGATGGTAATGAAAAGGCAGACTCACTAGCAAAAACTGCCACTGCTCTACCTGTTGTACAGGTTCAAATCCCTCCAAGTTTCTCACAGATAAAGGAGCAAATCAAGATGAAAATATTCTCAACTATCAAAAGTCGCCACAGAGCCAAAGTAGCGGAAGGAAGATCCACTGCGATATGGTATGAACAAGCCACTGGTTACTCCTCTTTCAAGCCTGGCATAAAGATATCCAGAGACATTGCAGTAGCCATACACAGACTCAGACTTAGGTACAAGTGCTGCTGGGAGGTAATGAACCCAATAGTTAAAGAGTGTCACATCTGTGGAACAGAAGCAGAGGCGCCACTATTGCACTACTTACTGGAATGTGAAGCTACTGAAGCCCTGCGCATCAAACTCAACATTAATCCAACGACAGCAGCTGCATTAGATGCACATTCCACCGCGACTACAATGATTAGAAAAGCTGTTGAGGAATGGGACTCATTAGTGAGCATTCTGCATCTACATCCGCCACCAAGATAATGTTAATAAAAAAAGATTAAAACCAGTGCACTAAAACAGAAGCGACAAAATAAGCAGGGAAAAAGGAGAAGTCCTCTCCTCCATTTTAAACTTAGACCTAAATATCACAGGAAAAAGGTTATCATGTATATCACCAAACTCAAATACGGGCTCACCATAGCCCGTGCTACATGGACACTCCGTCCTGAATAGCTAAATCTTTAACAACAACAACTGTGTAAATTCTATTCAGTTGTGTATGTGTAAACTAAAGTCTTTGAAAATGTAATAAGTTTTACGAAACGCGCTCAAGTGTCGCGTCAGACTAGAAATAAAAATGAATTTTGGAGAATTGATTTTTGAATTACCACCAACAGTGAAAAGAAATGTACGAAAGATAGAGAAAATTCGTGTTAGAATTATTAATCTTACTTTTTCGGTCATATTTAATAATATATGTCTACAGGAAAGACTGCTACCAAAATATACTAATATATATATATATATATATATATATATATATATATATATATATATATATATATATATATATATATATATATATATATATATATATATATGTCGTACCTAGTAGCCAGAACGCACTTCTCAGTCTACTATGCAAGGCCGGATTTGCCTAATAAGCCAAGTTTTCATGAATTAATGTTTTTTCGACTACCTTACCTACCTAACCTAACCTAACCTACCTTTCTCGGCTACCTAACCCAACCTAACCTATAAAGATAGGTTAGGTTAGGTTAGGTAGGGTTGGTTAGGTTCGGTCATATATCTACGTTAATTTTAACTACAATAGAACAAAATTGACCTCATACATAATGAAATGGGTAGCTTTATCATTTCATAAGAAAAAAAATTGAGAAAATATATTAATTCAGGAAAACTTGGCTTATTAGGCAAATCGGGCCTTGCATAGTAGGCTGAGAAGTGCGTTCTGGCTACTAGGTACGACATATATATATATATGTCGTACCTAATAGCCAGAACGCACTTCTCAGCCTACTATTCAAGGCCCGATTTGCCTAATAAGCCAAGTTTTCATGAATTAATGTTTTTTCGTCTACCTAACCTACCTAACCTAACCTAACCTAGCTTTTTTTGGCTACCTAACCTAACCTTACCTATAAATATAGGTTAGGTTAGGTTAGGTAGGGTTGGTTAGGTTCGGTCATATATCTACGTTAATTTTAACTCCAATAAAAAAAAATGACCTCATACATAGAGAAAAGGGTTGCTTTATCATTTCATAAGAAAAAAATTATAGTAAATATATTAATTCAGGAAAACTTGGTTTATTAGGCAAATCGGGCCTTGAATAGTAGGCTGAGAAGTGAGTTCTGGCTACTAGGTACGACATATATATATATATATATATATATATATATATATATATATATATATATATATATATATATATATATATATATATATATATATATATATATATATGGCTACTAGGTACGACATATATATATATATATATATATATATATATATATATATATATATATAGATATATGTCGTACCTAGTAGCCAGAATGCACTTCTCAGCCTACTATGCAAGGCCCGATTTGCCTAATAAGCCAAGTTTTCATGAATTAATTACTTTTCGACTACCTAACCTAACCTAACTTTTTCGGCTACCTAACCTAACCTAACCTATTAAGATAGGTTAGGTTAGGTTAGGTAGGGTTGGTTAGGTTCGGTCATATATCTACGTTAATTTTAAATCCAATAAAAAAAAAATTGACCTCATACATAATGAAATGGGTAGCTTTATCATTTCATAAGAAAAAAATTAGAGAAATTCTGAGCCACAGCTCAGAATGGAAGCAAGTCGACGAAGAACTCTGTAGGGTAAGGCAGGTCCTAGTCAATAACGGCTTCTCCAATGGTTTCGTCGAAGACATCATAAGAAGGAAAGTGAAAAGCCATGCAACCTCTGAAGAGACAACTAACACAACACCTATACCCCCTATTAGACTATTTTACAGGAACTTCTTTTTCACAGCTCATAAAACGGAGGAAAGGGTCCTGAAAGATATTGTTAATAGAAACGTTATCCCTACAGACAAAAATCAGAGGATACAACTGACGATTTACTATAAAACCAGAAAAACGGCCAGCCTACTCATGAGAAACTCTCCAGACACAAAACAGAACGCTTTAAAAGAGACTAACGTCGTCTATGCCTTCAAATGCCCTCTTGGAGACTGTAAGCTCCAAAAAACCCAGTATATAGGCAAGACAACAA
The DNA here is from genome assembly GCF_040958095.1 of Procambarus clarkii. Lineage (NCBI taxonomy): Eukaryota > Metazoa > Arthropoda > Malacostraca > Decapoda > Cambaridae > Procambarus > Procambarus clarkii. The sequence goes on along the minus strand of NC_091168.1, from coordinate 38,317,523 downwards.
CATCTCTTTCTAGGCGTTTAACGATGCATAAGCAACAGGGCTCCATTAAGGAACATATAATCTCTTCCCACAACCAAACCATCGCCAGAGAAATCCTAGTAAACAACACAGAAATCATCATAGATACAGCGATAGCAGGCGGCTTGACGTTTGCGAGGCACTTCACATCAAGAAGTCAACACCAGCAAACAACAGCCAATTATTGCACAACTATATTCTACCCACCTCAAGACTCCGCTCCAATATAGAAGCATCAAGAAATATGGACCAATAGGCTTTCTACAAACACTTCTATTCAATATCCATTGTTTCGTGTTCTGTCTTGTGTTGATGAAATTAATACCCTATTAATACTCTTGTTCTGTCTTGTGTTGATGAAATTAATACCCTATTAATACCACATCTTGTTCTGTCTTGTGTTAATGCCACATCACCCCTTCCACCTCACTCAAATGTAGATATAAAATCGGAGATGCGTAAGTTCTATTCAGTTGTGTATTTGTGAACTAAAGTCTTTGAAAATGTAATAAGTTTTACGAAACGCGCTCGTGTCGCGTCAGACTAGAAATAAAAATGAATTTTGGAGAATTGATTTTTGATTTACCTCCAACAGTGAAGCGAAATGTACGTAAGATTGAGAAAATTCGTGTCAGAATTATTAATCTTACTTTTTCGGTCATATTTAATAATATATATATATATATATATATATATATATATATATATATATATATATATATATATATATATATATATATATATATATATATATATATATATATATATATATATATATATATATATATATATATATATATATATATTCCCTCCAATGCGTTATGTGTGATTTCCTCCTAGGCTATGGGTCCCCTTTCTTCCAGCCAGAGGTGGTACTCCCTTCCCTATATTAAAAAAAAACAATATATATATATATATATATATATATATATATATATATATATATATATATATATATATATATACATATATATATATATATATATATATATATGTATATATATATATATATATATATATATATATATATATATATATATATATATATATATATATATATATACATATATATATATATATATATATATATGTATATATATATATATATATATATATATATATATATATATATATATATATATATATATGTGTGTGTGTGTGTGTGTGTGTGTTTGTGTTTTTACGGGGGTTGAGCTTTGCTCTTTCGGTCCGCCTCTCAACTGTCAATCAACTGTTTACTAACTACTTTTTTTTTTTTTTTTTTTTTTTCACCACACCACACACACACACACCCCAGGAAGCAGCCCGTGACAGCTGACTAACTCCCAGGTACCTATTTACTGCTAGGTAACAGGGGCATTCAAGGTGAAAGAAACTTTGCCCATTTGTTTCTGCCTCGTGCGGGAATCGAACCCGCGCCACAGAATTACGAATCCTGCGCACTATCCACCAGGCTACGAGGCCCCCACTGTGTGTGTGTTTGTGTGTGTGTGTGTGTGTGTGTGTGTGTGTGTGTACTCACCTAGTTGTACTCACCTAGTTGTGCTTGCGGGGGTTGAGGTCTGGCTCTTTGGTCCCGCCTCTCAACTGTCATTCAACAGGTGTACAGGTTCCTGAGCCTATTTGGCTCTATCATATCTACACTTGAAACTGTGTATAGAGTCAGCCTCCACCACATCACTTCCTAATGCATTCCATTTGTCAACCACTCTGACACTAAAAAAGTTCTTTCTAATATCTCTGTGGCTCATTTGGGCACTCAGTTTTCACCTGTGTCCCCACCTGTGTGTGTGTGTGTGTGTGTAGGTGTTGAGGGGCCGGCCAGAGCCAGGTGTGGCAGTGTTGTACACAGGGATCACTCACCAACCGTCCTTCAAATAAAAGGTCGCATTTTGACGTATAGTCCTCCTTTGGGCAAAAATTGTCGTACTAGAAAAATGATAGCGGCTCGCGAAATTGACATTCCGTCCCGTTTTCTGTTTTTGGACCTCTGGTAGGTTTGGATAAGGGCCCATTATTATATTCGTTTGCCTTGTTCGGGTTGAATGTAGACACAGTAGTCGCTTCTGTATATATTTATTGACCGAGACAACAAGGTATATATCTGGCCAGCCGAGGTCCACCTACTCTGAGTCTGTGAGGAGAACTGAGGCTGCTGGGAGCATGGCTGATGCTCCTCTGTCTGGCATGACGTCAGAGGCCTACTTGCCTGTGATTGGTTATATTCCAACTGACATAGAATTTGAGTATAACAATTACGGCAGTTTCTTGACGTTGGGAAACCTTAGGAGGACGGGCTGCAATGAAAGGGTGAAGCTGCAGTTTGAGACAACTGCTTGACGGGTCGTTCCTCTTGCAAATAAATCACCGAATTCACCTTCTTCGCTGCTGTCATATTTCCTCTGCCCCAAAACCGGGTCGCTTCACCGATTTCAACCAAAAAACTTGATTTAGTGAAATTATAAAACCAACTATGACACATTTGGGGCCAAACGCCATCGTCCCAAATGAAATAAATAAGACATTTTCTGGTCAAAAGCCCAGTGGTCAAAGATGGAAGGTTACAGGTGATGACAATGACCTCAAATATACAGACGTGATCAACAGCCCACCATCCTGAAATTATTGTATACTTTTTGTAATTATGAGGTCGAGTGTACCAATATGTAGGGAAGGAGCCCAAGTAAGCAAATTTGTTGATACTTTTTATGTGAAATCCGAATAAATAAATCTGAAAAAACAAATGTGTGTGTTTCTAGGCCTACTATAACATATATATGCAACCCGTCCTCTTAAAAAAAAACTTCACTTTTGGCTGGTATGCGCGTTATGGCCAAATTTGAACGTAATTTGAAATGAAATCGACTCACAAAAGTGACGTTCTGTTCCGTTTTCTATTTGAGTCGTCTCGCCCACGCGCAAAGGTTATAAGAGGACACTTTAAATTAACGTTTTTCATAACGTTTTGAAACTTTATGAGAATTTCCTGCCCACCTAACCTATCAGAGGACCCTTAACTTACTGTTGTTGAAAAAAAATCCCAAATTTATTTTAATTTTTTTTTTCATTTTCAAATTACGTCCAAATTCGGCCAAACGGCAAAACGGCCAAAAGCGACGTTCTTTTTAAGAGGACAGGTTGCTATATGTTCTATATTAGGCTTCATATAGTGAGTATTAAGCCTACGATAGTTAGGTGTCTATTAACAGTTCTAGGGTGTCTCTCTCAACCATGGGGTTCAGGGATATCATTCTCTGCCTTGGGGTTCAGGGATATCATTCTCAGCCTTGGGGTTCAGGGATATCATTCTCAGCCTTGGGGTTCAGGGATATCATTCTCAGCCTTGGGGTTCGGGGACTTGACCACAGAGATCTAGAGATTCATCTGTTGTTAAGTCAAATATATTTTAATCAGTTGTGTTCCAGTAGTCTAATACACAATGGTTGTTAGGGTCCACTAGTTACTCACAGACTCCCTGCTGGCTCTTCCCATAACGTGACCATCAACAGTTGTCCAACTTCCGGGAAAATATGTAGTACTAGCTGCTCCCGGCCACGCGTTGCTGTGGCTCAACAATGTATGTGCGTTGCTGAGCCACAGCAACCTTTCCCTGTCTCCCAGTCTTCCCCACAATTTCCCCTTCCCCGTCCTCTCGTTCTCCAAACCTTTCCACACCCTCCTGTCCCCTCATTCTTGCAACCATTCCCCACTCCCTCGTCTCCTTGTCCTCCCCACCACATTCCCCCTCCCCTGTCCCTCTGTACTCCCCACCATCCCCCATTCCAGCGTCCCCTCGTCCTCCTAACCATTATACACTCCACCGTCCCCTTGTCCTCCCCACCATCTCCCTCTCTCCCATCCCCTCCTCCTCCCTACCATTCCCCCTTCCCCCATCTCCTCGTCCTCCCCACCATCCCCTACTCCCATATCCCCCCTTGTCCTCCCTACCATTCTCTATTCCCCTGTCCTCTCGTCCCCAACATCCCCAACTCCCACGTCCTCTCGTCCTCCCCACCATTCCTCACTTCCTCGTTGTTGGAAATAAACTAACATTTAATTGTCATTTGCATGCTAAGCACAGCATTTACTAGCCTTACTAACATGTAGAACTAATTGAAATTTATATTTTCCCTACTGCGTATTATTTGCCAAATTTTTCCTACTTGTCATGGCGATATTGCGTCAGACAACTCCCAGAGGTATACATACTATCTACATATTAGAGAATTAGGTAATATTCTCACTTTCTGTCAGTATTCTTTCTAAGAATTATTAACTGACAGCATAGGAACCAGTGTTCTATTATTAGCGTGTTATCAACTAGAGATCACTATCTAACAGTTTATCTGTTATAATAATTTGTCATGGAGGAACCAGAAATTTCCCTCCATTTCTCGTCTAATAAGAACCCTGTTCGTATTAATTAATCATTACCTAACGAGAATTTATATAACATCTAACTCCCTGTAATGTCAACCCCAATTTTATCGTCTCATTTAAGTAAAGTAATTATAAGGAAAAGAATTTTCCATTTCTGCTGAAACATGTTCGCGCCTGCGTGGACGAGACGAGGGTAGAGGGAGAGAGGAGCGTCAGGGGAGTGTGATCGGAGCGTCACCTGTACCCGCCATTGCTGCAGATTACTGGCGTACATTCGACAAGAGACCAGTATCGAGTCTAAACCTGGATGGGCTTATATTACGTGTCCATGTCAAGCACGAGAAGCGGCCATTTCATTTAATTGGCCTGGACCACACCATTTAGTGGACCACTAGGATCACTGGTGACTGCTGTGACTCCATCAATGATCATATGATCTTTTTGGCGAACACCTATACGGTTAAGTGGTTTTAATTACTTGTATTAGAGCTCTGTACATTAATTTTTACCATTTGTTCGTCGTTATAACGTATGCCCTCCTCTAACCCACAAGTGAGTTCCCAGTGAACTAAATTTAATCCCTTCATTGCCTATTAGTTGTATAATTATTTGAGTGTAGGCATCCTCTACATCTTTCTGGGTTTGCAGCCTGTGACGAATCTGCCTGAGGAGAGATCAACTCCCCACGCCACGCATGTTCCAGCAAGTACAAGATGAGACTACCTCTCACGCGCGCAACCTTTCTCAATCACAGCTAAGAAGCTGAAATTATTGTAGTACATTTACTAACCCTACTTATCACTGATTGAGATTCATGGCAATATCCATTTCATATGAATTTATTATGTATGCCATATATTTCTAGTGCATATATTTCTTAACACTTTGCTAACAGATTTGATATGAATAATTATCTTGTCTTGTGCTAATTACTGCATTATTACTGACATTGATTAATCTTATTTTGTCATATTACAGTAGTATCTTTAGGTACCTTTGCCTCTAATTATTATTACCTAATTAATTTATTTTTATTTACATACTTACATGCAACAGATGGCGCTGTTTTTCAAAAGAGTTTTTTTTTTCCTGTCAAAGGTGAGGCATGTATATAGTAAGAATATTAAACCACGCTCCTATTCGAATGCAACGCAGTGTCAAAATTTCAGAGCAATCGGTAAAGAGGTTTTGAAGATTTCTCTCACATGAAAAATACATGAAAAACAGAGTTTTACAAAAAATAGACATGTTTTTCTCAATCACTGACGTGAAATCTATATAGTATGTATGTAAAAAAACCGCTCGGATGCGAAAGGAACGTTGTGTGAACTTTTCAAAGCAATCGGTGAAGAACTTTCGGAGATTAGCGATTTTGAACAAACGAACATTTCCATTTTTATTTATTTAGACTAGCAGTACTCGGCCACGTGTGGCTGTGGCTCAGTAACGCATGTGCGTTGCTGAGCCAAAGCAACCTTCCCTGTCCCCAGTCCTCCCCACCATTCCCCGCTCACGAGTCTCTTCGGCCTCCCAACCATTCCCCACTCCACCGTTCCTTCGCCCTACCCACCATTCTCCACTTAACCATCCCCTCTTCCTTCCCACCATGCCCCACTCCCCTGTCTCTTTGTCCTCCCCTACCGTTCTCCATTCCCCCATCCCCTCGTCCCCACCATCCCAAACTCCCCCGTCCCCTCGTCCTTCCCCACCATTACCCTCTCCCTTGTCCCCTCGTCCTCCCCACCATCTCTCACTTCCGTCCCCTCGTCCTCCCCACCATTCCCCACTCCCTCGTCCCATGCCTTCCCAAATGGTCTGATGTTCCCATCAGAAAATTCGGAACATCAAGTGATCTGATGTTCCCATCACTGAAATATAAGAAAAACAGTTAAAAAATTAAATGAAAATATGAACAAATAAAAATTAAACTATACTCACGAAATAAACGGCATGGTAAACAACACAGCTCAATTGCAATGCAATTCACACAAAATAATGAAATAAAAATGAAAATAAATCCAAATCTATGAAAATTCTATTTATCAATGCAATCAGAAACATTGAAATGAAATTCTAACACATTTAGTATAGCATGAGTATTGCTCTTACATGAAACAGATGGCACTGTTTTTTAAGAAAGGCATAATTTTACCTGTCAAAGGTGCAGCATCTATACTTAAACTTACGAAATGAACGGTATGATATACAACACAGGTCAATTAAAACACAATGTAGCACAAAACAATTCAATAAAAATTATAATAAAAAGAAATCTATGAAAACAAAATTTGTCAATGCAATTGGAAACATTGAAGTGGAATTCGTGACATATTTAGTATAGCATGCATGTTACTATTACGTGCAACAGATATCGCTGTTTTTCAAAAACGTATGTTTTTACCTGTCACAGGGGTGGCATCTATATAGTAGGTATATAAAACCACGCGCTTATTCGAATGCAACATTGTGTCAAAATTTCAAAGCAATCGGTAAAAAGATTTCGAAGACTTCCCTCACACGAAAACACATGAAAATAACAGTTGTTCAGAAAAAACATATTTTTTTACCGTCACATACGTGACATCTATAAAGTATGTAAATAAAAACCTGCTCGGATGCGATGCGAATGGAACTTTGTGTGAAAATTTCAAAGCAATCGGGTAAGAACTTTCGGTGATTAGCGGTCATGCACAAACGAACATTTTCATTTTTATTTATATAGACTAGCAGTACCCGCCACGCGTTGCTGTGGCTCAGTCTGGGTAAGTGGGAAGGAAAGAAAAGGGAAAGCGCACGTTTTTAATATGTTTACTTTTACAATGCTTGTGGGTGTACAATTGTTGTTGTTGTTCCATTGTCTGTGGAGATATAGAGATTGTCTGGTTTGCCGACTCTAGAACACGCAAAATATAATTGTCCATGTGAGAAGCAATCTGTGTCTAGATATAAACTGCACAATTCTGAAGATTGGCCCTGAGCTTTGATGATGGTGATTGCAAACGCCAATCGAATTGGAAATTACAATATCTTAAATTGAAATGGCATATCTGTTGGAATCATAGAATGCGAGGAATAAGGACATCTTCACCTTTGAAAGGTCCTGTCAAGATTGTTGCTTCTACGACGTCGCTGATTAATTTCTTACAGCAAGCCGCGTGGCGTTGCAAAGTTTTGGCTGCTTGGTATTTCGCAACATGATAATTGGCACGCCGATTTTCAATTGCCGTATATGTGATCGTATCCTTGGCAGATCGAGTGAATTAAAAATTTTTGTTGGATAATTAACCGCTTCATCTGCTTCCTCAACAGTGTCGACGGACTTGTATGTGACTGCCTCGCTCTGAATGTTAGACTGAATAATATTGTCAAGTTCGTGTGCCGGATGCTTTGGAAATGTTGCACGTGGGAGTTTCAATGAATTGCATTTTCGATGGCAATTTCAAAGCCGAGGTAGCAGTTCTTCCACTTGGTAGCAATGTCGCAGCTATTCCGGACGATGCAAGAGCTAAGGCTATGCCATTTTGGGACCGAAATGCTGCCAGAATCAATCTAATTAGAGACGTTTTACCAGTTTTTCCTGGCGCATTTAAGAAAATTTCTCAAGCCCTTTATTGACAGTTCGAATTATTTGATTGTAAATGCCTTTTCGCTCAAGCATTATATTTGGAATATTTAATTGAACATACGACAACATATCACACGTGTTGTAACTTTGTTCACGACGCAATTCTACATTGAATGAAGCAGCAGCAGATCGATTCGGTGATGGCATTTTGAATTGATTGAGAACTTTGTTTCCGATTTCTAAGCCCAAATCTTCAATCATTATCAACGCTTCGTTGTAGATTTCTGCTGTGAAATCCATGTTTTTATTTGAATTTTCCTTGCGTATTCGAAGAACAATATCGTCAGCCATGTGCGATTTATATTTCATCCATAACTCTGTTGGAGATGAAGGAGAACCGGTGGTCAATACGATTGCAAACAATGCACGATTTTGATTTGGATCGACGTGTTGGACGCGTCATTAATGCACACATCCCAGTGTCGGTCGTTCTCCAATTAATTCAGAGGTTGACATGCACTACGGAAAGTGTCATGTGTAACGCCGTTGACAAATCTCAATTGTTGGAAGACGTTGATCCAGGCACATTTACCAACAGCATGCGAAGAAAGAAGCATTCATCTTCATTGATATGCACGGTGGATGTGTGCCAATCGTAGTGTTTTTGAATATGCCAGGTTGTAGGTCGACTCACTCTCCTCGTTTGCGTCATTCAAATGATTTTCTACTGGCATTCTAAGTGTAAAACGTAGGCACTTCTGAATACAGCAGTCTTTTTGCAAATGCGCCATTTTGACATAACATGAAGAAAGCAGTAACCGTTGAAGCCGGTGGATTCATAGCTGTTTGCTGCACATTTGCAGCTGTGAAATAAACGTATTTTCCATTTTCTTGTTTTCAAAACACAACCAAAAATACTAATGAAATATTTCAATTCAAACGCAGATCAATCGACACAGCTCAATTTCACCACCAATTGCACTGAAAGAAAGAACAGTTAAAAAACGATAGAAAAACAATGAAAAAATAAACAAATAAACTATACTCACGAAATGAACACTATGGTAAACAACGCAGCTCAATTCCAAGGCAATGTCACACAAAATAATTAAATCAAAATGAAAGTAAATCAAAGTCTAAGAAAAATCAATTTATCAATGCAATCGGAAACACTGAAATGAAATCGTAACGTATTTTAATAAGCGTGTTTTGCTCTTACGTGCAACAGATGGCGCTGTTTTTCCAAAAAAAGCATGTTTTTACTTGTCACAAGTGTGGCATCTAGATAGTAGGTATATAAAAACATGCATGTATTCGAATGCAACGTTGTGTCAAAATTTCAAAGCAATCGGTAAAGAGGTTTCGAAGATTTCCATCACATGAAAAACACAGTTTAAAAAAAAAAATGTTTCTCTTCCCGTCACAGACGTGACATCTATATAGTATGTATATAAAAACCTGCTCGGATGCGAATAGAACGTTGTGTAAAAATTTCAAAGCAATCGGTGAAGAACTTTCGGAGATTAGCGATTCTGAACAAACGAACATTTCAATTTTTATTTATGAACATGAACATGAACTTGAAACCGGCCATATACTGCAGGTATGTTGACGACATTTTTACACAGGTACTTGATGTCAGACATCTGCAGGAGCTGAAGGAGGCATTTGAGCGGAATTCTGTGTTGCGTTTCACTTACGAGATGGAGAAGGATGGGAAGCTGCCCTTTCTAGATGTAACAGTCATGGAAAGGAGCGGAGGTTCCCACACCGCAGTCTACTCTAAGGAAACAAACATAGGAATGTGCCTCAATGCCAACAGTGACTGCCCAGACAGGTACAAGAGGAGTGTCGTTAATGCTTATGTCGACCGTGTTCTCAGCCACAGCTCAGAATGGAAGCAAGTCGATGAAGAACTCTGTAGGGTAAGGCAGGTCCTAGTCAACAAGGGCTTCTCCAATGGTTTCGTTGAAGACATAAGAAGGAAGGTGAAACGCCATGCAACCTCTGAAGAGACAACTAACACAACACCTGTACCCCCTATTAGACTATTTTACAGGAACTTCTTTTCCACATCTCATAAAACGGAGAAAAGGGTCCTGAAAGATATTGTTAATAGAAACGTTATCCCTACAGACAAAAATCAGAAGATACAATTGACGATCTACTATAAAACCAAGAAAACGGCCAACTTACTCATGAGAAACTCTCCAGACACAAAGCAGAACGCTTTAAAAGAGACCAATGTCGTCTACGCCTTCAAATGCCCACTTGGGGACTGTAAGCCTCAAAGAATTCAGTATATAGGCAAGACAACAACATCTCTTTCCAGGCAATTAACGATGCATAAGCAACAGGGCTCCATTAAGGAACATATAATCTCTTCCCACAACCAGACCATCACCAGAGAAGTCTTAACAAAAAACACGGAAATCATCGATAGATACAGCGATAGCAGGCGGCTAGATATCTGCGAGGCACTACACATTAAGAAGTCGACACCAGCAATCAACAGCCAATTAATGCACAACTATATTCTACCCACTTCAAGACTCCGCACCAATATAGAAGCATCAAGAAATATGGGCCAATAGGCCCTTTGCAGTTACTTCCTGTTACGGCTCTATTGGGTTACAACTGGGTTCTTTCTCTGATGTTAGTAGAGTTTGGGTATCCGGCCCCAAGTTAGAAGTGGCTTTCAAGGGGTGTGTTCCGTAACACAAGTAAATTAAAGGAGAAGGGATAAAACTGCACTAAATTAAATATATAATTATTCCACCACCATAAATAAATATATAAACAGTCACACGCGGTTACTATGACTACACTTATGTACAATAGCTTCTTCTTCTCCCGAAGACTCAGGATGTTTCACGGTGCTCAAGACGAGTAGCCCTGGTTCTCTCCTTGTGGCCTTACGATGAATCCTTAGATTCCCTAGGCGAGTCTACCCTGGCCACAGGCCAGCCAAATCACAGTCCCACTGGGTGCACCGTCGTGGAGGCCTTCAACCACAAATCCAGCCTGTAGCTGGCAGTTTCCAAATCAGCTCTGCAGCGTAGGCCACTCCACGACCGATATTAAGGTTGCGAGCCCTAGGCAATAGCCTCGTGTGATTCCGCTGATCACTCTCCTCACCACAACACCCCAGTGGCTAGTCTTCTCCACCAGTCAGCCCCGGGTACGACATTTCCTGGTTCTGCCACCTCACAGGCAGGCTAACACAACAGTGTTCATCCGGGGGGTGACTCACAGCTGCTGCAGCAAACACGTGGAGATACTATGGCTGCCTTGGGTAGACTGATCCAACGTCCAATACAGCAGTCCCAGGTCGACTCTGTAATCAGACACGTCATCAGTACTAGTTACACCCTAGGGCACCTCACTTACCGGCTTTGACACAAACGTCCACCTATCCACTCCATAGATGGCGTTGCTGTCTAAGCGCCACCTCACCAGAGGTCAACAGCGGCTACGTTACTAGCTGATCAAGACGGGAAACCAGCCCCTGTGGCCGGTATTTCTCGTCCTCACTTGATGGCGTCGTCCATTTGGAAGGGGGTTTCGGGAGCTGACCCACAGATGGCGTGGTCGTCACTGCTCCGTGCTTGGACGCTGGACTCGGGTCCGTAACACTTCCATTCTTCCCTTTAACTTACAAAATATTATACCCATTGTCTCGTGTTCTGTCTTGTATTGAAAGTTTGTTTTCACCTCATCCAAAACTGTTGTAACATATCACCTCACCCAAATGCAGGTATAAAATCGAAGATGTTTAAGCTCTGTTCAGTTATAGTTGTGTGTGTGTAAACTAAAGTCTTTGAAAATGTAATAAGTTTTACGAAACGCGCTCAAGTGTTGCATCAGACTAGAAATAAAAATGAATTTTGGAGAATTGATTTTTCAGTTACCATCAACAGTGAAGAAAAATATAAGAAACATTGAGAAAATTCGTGTTAGAATTATTAATCTTACTTTTTCGGTCATATTTAATAATATAATTTTTATTTATATAGATTTTGGGAAACAGTTGCATCAGGTGAAAGGAAATGTGGTCCAAACGCTTCTGTCCCGTAGGTAGGGGGGAGAAAGGGAGGAGGGTTCTAGTTTAATACGACTTGAGACATGGTAACGGTGAATACAGCCAAGACTAGCTTCAAAGGGCCATTCTTCACTGCACCGTATTTAATGTTAGGTAATCACCTCTAGGTAAGCACTCCCTAATTAAATTACGTGGTGTATGGCTCGGCGGTGAAGCGTAGACGATGAGAGAGATGAGAGACATGAGAGAGAGATGAGATATGAGAGAGATGAAAGAGATGAGACAGATGCTGGGAAGCTGCAGACAGGAGAGCTGGACTACAGTAATAGCTACAGTTCACAAGTAGACAGGAAGAGGTTGCTCAGGCCTTAGTCAACTGAGCAATAGTCAGTGTTACGGCGCTCACTCAGCCGCACAGGACACAGGACACAGGACACGTCTCAGGGGGATACAGTGACACCTGTGTCGTGATCGCATCAGGATCGAGAAGGTCAGTGTCCAGACCGTTGTCCAGGTCACAGTATGTGGGACCACACGCAGGTCACAGTATGTGGGACCACACGGTACTGAGCTCCGTGAGTCACGTCCACGGTATCCCAAGAGGGAGAGGACATCACAGTAGCCTACATGGCGACCTTGCTCTCCCCAGGGGTCAGACGAGAGGGGGAAGGCATACTGGGAATTTCATTATTTATTCAGTAATAAGAGAGAGAGAGAGAGAGAGAGAGAGAGAGAGAGAGAGAGAGAGAGAGAGAGAGAGAGAGAGAGAGAGAGAGAGAGAGAGAGAGAGAGAGAGAGAGAGAGAGAGAGAGAGAGAGAGAGAGAGAGAGAGAGAGAGAGAGAGAGAGAGAGAGAGAGAGAGAGAGAGAGAGAGAGAGAGAGAGAGAGAGAGAGAGAGAGAGAGAGAGAGAGAGAGAGAGAGAGAGAGAGAGACAGACAGACAGACAGTTAGACAGTCAGACAGTCAGACAGTCAGACAGACAGACATAAACACTGACTTCAAATTACGCCAATTAATTTAATTAAGCCTTCCCAGTATGCCAAAAATCACAAAGGTGGGAATATTCCCGCTCGGGGCTAAAACCCCGGTAGGAAGAAGTTAATTAACCTGCAGGGATCTCAAGGACTCTCACAATATTCCCGAGGGGCAAATTCTCTCACCAGCTTCAGATAAGACGATTAAGGCCGCTCTTAAGCTTACGAGAAACGCAAAGGAATACAGAGCAACCAATAACAGCTTCGTGGATCGGCCAAAATTAAGCCTTACGACCAATTATAAGGTAAGCTGATTAAATTGAGTGGGTCCATTCTAATTTTTTTTTTCATGAAAACACGACAGATATTGTAATTTTTATTTTAATGTTGAGTCATCAGCACGTTGAAGGGGAACGAGGAGGCAATTAAGGTGAAATTGGATGAAATAATTTGTTAACTTATTAAGGACTCGTTAGGTTAAAGGGCCCAAGAGTGATCTTTTATGAAGGGATGGATAATTATATTCTGTGTCGTAGTGCCTTCATTACGGAGCCCTCCCTCTAAACACACACACTCACATACTCCCACACACACACACACACACTCACATACTCACGTACACACGCGCACACACACACACACACACACACACATAGGGGCCTCGTAGCCTGGTGAATAGCGCGCAGGACTCGTAATTCTGTGGCGCGGGTTCGATTCCCGCACGAGGCAGAAACAAATGGGCAAAGTTTCTTTCACCCTAAGTGCCCCTGTTACCTAGCAGTAAATAGGTACCTGGGAGTTAGTCAGCTGTCACGGGCTGCTTCCTGGGGTGTGTGTGTGTGTGTGGTGTGGGAAAAAAAAAAATAGTTAGTAAATAGTTGATTGACAGTTGAGAGGCGGGCCGAAAGAGCAAAGCTCAACCCCCGCAAAAACACAACTAGTAAACACACACACACACACGCGCGTACACACCCCAGGTGTGTGTGACAATCCACAAAACCCGCCCAGCTCTCATCCCCTCTCCTTCCATGTGACCCCTCCCACCCTTGCGAGGGGGGCCACATGGAACCCCCGTGGGGGATGGGGGACCCCCCACCTCTTCCTCCATTTCCCCTCATCCCCATTCTGCCCCAATGCCCACACCTACCCCTGAGTTCCTCCTGACTAATACAACCTCCCTCCCACTCTCACTATCCATGTTCCATCCGCCCCTCTTCCCCCACCCCTTCTATCCATCTCCTCCCTAACCTCTCAACCTCTATCTGACTCTCAACCTTACGCTACCTCTCAACCCCTCTATGCCTCTCAGACTCTCCCGAATCTTCAGACCCAGTATGACCTTATTACTCCAAACCTTTCCCCATTCGCTACTCAAGTACCCCTCCAGGTCCCATTCACCCCCCCCAGACACCCCCCGGATCTCACCCAGACACCCCCCGGATCCTCCCCAAACCCCCCCCGGATTCCCCCAGCCCCCATTCACCCCCCCCAGACACCCCGCAGCTTCCCCCAGACCCCAAGAGAAAGGGCCACCTCTGGTATCAGAGTTTCCATGAAGAATCTCAGGGATTGGTACACCAATGCTGATGGGGTATCTAATAAAGCAGAAGAGATAAAAGCAAGGGTGAGTGAGGCAGATCCTGACATAGTTGCAATAGTGGAAACTAAAATAAATGTTATGATGTCGGATACAATCTTTCCAGAGGGCTACCAGGTGATAAGAAAAGAGAGGACACAGAGACAGGGAGGAGGAGGAGTGGCACTCCCAATAAAGCGGAAATGGAAGATTGAGGATCTAGGAAATCGGGTTACCAATGAGTGCACAAGCTTCATACATGGAACTCTGACAGCAGATGGGAGGAAGATTGTGATCTTAGTAATCTACAATCCCCCATCAAACAGTAGAGAACCCAGGCAGGAGTATGATGACAACAACAAGGCATGTATAGATGAACTGCAGAAGGCAGCAACACTAGCTCACAGAATGAGAGTGAAGCTGCTGATCATGGGGGACCTAAATCATGGAGAGATAAATTGGGAATCAAGGAATCACCCATGGAGGGGACGAAACGTGGGGAGCAAAGTTAGTAGATGTTATAGACAGAAATTTCCTAACACAACATGTGAAGAAAGACACAAGGGAAAGAGGAGGAGATACACCGAGCCTATTAGACCTGATTTTCACCCAGAACGTAGAAGACATCAAGAATTTGGGGCATTAAATACCTCTAGGGGCCAGTGACCATTGTGTCCTAGTCTTTGACTACATGATGGAATTCAAACTTGTGACCATGGGACAAGAGGTCTGGGAAAGGAGAGTTGACTACAGGAAAGGGGACTACAGGAAGATACGGGACTATCTGGGAGAAGTACAATGGGAGGAAGAAATTAGAGGAAAAACTGTCCAAGATATGATGGACCAAGTCATACGGAAATGCCAGGAGGCTGAAGAGAGATTTATACCAACAGTAAAGGGAAAAAATAAGAGGGAATATAATAACCCATGGTTTAATAGACAGTAACAGGAAGCAAAAATGACCAGCAGGCGGGAGTGGAGGAAGTACAGAAGACAAAGGACAGAGGACAACAAGATCAGATACAACAGAGCTAGGCACGATTACATTAACATAAGACGAACATCGGAAAGGAACTATGAGACCGATATTGTGATCAAAGTGAAAAAACAACCTAAGTTACTACACAGTCATAGAAGAAGAAAAATGTCGGTGAACGACCAAGTGATAAGACTAAGGAAAACAGAAGGGGCATATACTGAAAGTGACAAGGAAATCTGCAAGGCACTGAATACCAATTTCCATGGAGTGTTCACAACCGAACCTGAGCAGCTCCCATTGTTAATTGAGATTACCCTAGATGAAAGACTAACATATATTGAGGTGACAGCAGAGGAGGTAATGAAACAGTTGAAAACACTGGATGCAACTAAAGCGGTTGGACCAGACAAAGTATTACCGTGGATACTAAGAGAGGCAGCGCAGGCCCTCAGTGTGCCTCGGGCAATGATCTTTAATGAGTCACTTATGTCGGGAGAATTGCCCAGTTGCTGGAAGAAGGCAAATGTTGTACCGATTTTCAAGAAAGGTGATAGGGAGGAGGCACTTAACTGTAGACCTGTATCACTGACAAGCATCCCCTGTAAAATACTGGAAAGAATAATTAGGCTACGACTGGTTGCACACCTGGAGAACATTAGGTTTGTGAACAAACATCAACATGGGTTCTGGAAAGGGAAATCGTGCGTAACAAACCTTTTGGAATTCTATGATAAAATAACGAGGATAAGACAGGACAGAGATGGTTGGGCAGACTGCATATTTCTGGACAGCCAAAAAGCCTTTGATACAGTACTGCACATGAGACTGCTGTTCAAACTCGAGAGGCAGGCGGGGGTGAGAGGAAAGGTCCTAGCATGGATAAGGAACTACCTAACAGGAAGGAGCCAAAGAGTTACGGTAAGGGGGCGAGAAGTCGGACTGGCGAACAGTAACGAGTGAAATACCTCAAGGATCGGTGCTGGGACCAATTCTATTTCTAATATATGTTAACGACATGTTTACAGGAGTAGAGTGCTTCATTTCGATGTTTGCGGATGACGCAAAGTTGATGAGAAGAGTTGTGACAGATGAGGATTGCAGGATCCTCCAAGAGGACTTGAACAGGTTGCAGAAGATGGTCAAAGAAATGGCTACTGGAGATGAACACTAGCAAATATAAGGTTATGGAAATGGAACTAGGTGATAGGAGACCAAAGGGACAGTACACAATGAAGGGGAACTGCCTACCTGTGACGACGCGAGAAAGAGACCTGGGCGTGGACGTAACACCTAATCTATCTGCTGAAACACATGTAAATAGGATAACGAAAGCGGCGTACACTACACTTTCAAAAGTTAGAACATCATTCAGAAACCTAAATAACGAGGCATTTAGGGCGCTTTACACTGCCTATGTGAGGCCAGTCTTAGAGTATGCCGCCTCATCATGGAGTCCCCATCTGAAGAAGCATATAATGAAACTGGAAAAGGTTCAGAGGTTTGCAACAAGACTCGTCCCAGAGTTTCGAGGGATGCGGTATGAGGAGCACCTGAAGGAACTGTGCCTTACGACACTAGAAACAAGAAGGGAGAGGAGGGGACATGATAGGAACGTATAAAATACTCAGGGGGATTGACAGAGTGGACATAGACGAAATGTTCACACGGAATAGTAACAGAACGAGGGGACATGGATGGAAGCTGGAAACTCAGATGAGTCACATAAATGTTATGAAGTTTTCTTTTAAGGTGAGAGTAGTGGACAAATGGAATGCACTTAGGAAGAAAGTTGTGGAAGCAAATACGATTCATAATTTTAAAACTAGGTATGATAGGGAAATAGGACCGGAGTCATTGCTGTAAACAACTGATGCTCGAAAGGCGGGATCCAAGAGTCAATGCTCGATCCTGCAGACACAAATAGATGAGTACAAATAGGTGAGTATACGTGTGTGTGTGTGTATGTGTGTGATGGAATGCATTAGGCAGTGATGGGGTGGAGGCTGACTCCATACACAGTTTCAAATGTAGATATGATGGAGCTGGAGAAGCTCAGGAATCTGTACACCAGTAGATTGATAGTTGAGAGGCGGGACCAAAGAGCCAAAGCTGAAACTCCTCAATCACAACTAGGTGAGTACACACACATTCACACAGAAACTGCATCATATCCAGGCAACATGAGAGACAGGTTGTGTCATGTGGACCACATAAGAAGTAACCTTGCTCTACCTGCATCATCTGCGACTGAACAAGAGGATAACAATCGACGAGAATGGTCCAGGACGGACCGAAACGTCGTCGTCCCTTCAATTTCTAGTGTGTGGTCTGGTCAAAATAACTGTCCAACACAAGCCTCGGAGGAGTTGCAAGACATGCCGTTAAGGAGAGTAAGACATACAGTTTAATGAAAATAAACCCTTGGACGACCAACCAAACTAAGGAAGTACGATTTCTTTACTAGACAAATATCATTCTACTGTATCCATGGAGAGGCGGAATGTACTTCTCGTTATATATACCATGTCGTGAGAGCATATATTAAATAACACCTGCAGCAGAGGCAAACATCCGTAAGTCTTCCAGCAGGACGCTGCTGTGCAGGAAAATGCAGCACAAGTGTAAACACCTGAAACACCTGAAGCGTCTGAAACTAATCAACACGGGAAAAACAGAGAAATATAGTGCAAGTTTGATTCGGACTGTTATACACTAGTTTAGTCTACACCAGTTTAGTCTGCTCTAGTTTAGTCTATACCAGTTTAGTCTACTCGAGTTTAGTCTACTGGAGTAGACTCCAGTAGACTACCATCACCTGCACTAACTCCACCACCACCTACACTAACTCCTCCACCACCTACACCACCATCATTACCACCAACACCAACACCACCATCACCACCACCATCACCACCACCACCACCACCACTACCAACACCACCACCACCAACACCACAACCATCACCACCACCACCATCACCACCACCACCAACACCACCACTACCAACACCACCACCACCAACACCACCACCACCAACACCACCATCACCACCACCACCAACACCACCACCACCAACACCGCCACCACCAACACCACCACCATCACCACCACCACCACCACCACCAACACCACCACCACCATCACCACCACCACCACCACCAACACCTCCACCAAAACCATCACCACCACCATCACCACCACCACCACCACCACCACCACCACCATTACCTCCAACACCACCACCACCACCACCTCCACCACCAACACCACCAACACTACCACCAACACCACCACCACCACCACCACCACCACCACCACCACCATTACCTCCAACACTACCACCACCACGACCAACACTACCACCAACACCACCACCACCACCACCACCACCATTACCTCCAACACTACCACCACCACCACCAACTCTACCACCAACACCACCACCATCACCACCACCACCACCACCACCACTACCACCACCAACACTACCACCACAACCATCACCACCACCAGCACCATCACCACCACCACCACCACTACCACTACCACCACCAACACTACCACCACAACCATCACCACCACCAGCACCATCACCACCACCACCACCACTACCACTACCACCACCAACACTACCACCACAACCATCACCACCACCAGCACCATCACCACCACCACCACCACCACCACCACCACTACCACTACCACCACCAACACTACCACCACAACCATCACCACCACCAGCACCATCACCACCACCACCACCACCAACACTACCACCACAACCATCACCACCACAACCATCACCACCACCAACACCACCAACACCACCAACACCACCACCACCACCATCAACATCACCACCACCACCAACACCACCACCACCACCACCATCACCACCAACACCACCACCACCACAACCATCACCACCACCTCCAACACCACCACCACCACCACCACCATTACCTCCAACACTACCACCACCACCACCAACACTACCACCAACACCACCACCATCACCACCACCACCACCACCACCACTACCACCACCAACACTACCACCACAACCATCACCACCACCACAACCATCACCACCACCACCACGTACATCATACCCTACTTACTATGCAACAAAGCCTTCCCATCTCTCCTATCTCAATTTGCATGCAATATCGACCACATTCTCCACTCATGCTTCCTGCTTCTTTCTCATCATTTATTTCTTTCTCCTGAGCTTTGATTGAAAAATGTCTGCTTTCAATTGACGAAGGCAGCGAAGAAGGTCCTATTTGCCTTCTAGTCAGAGGCAGAATAAAATGTATCTATCTCTTAATAAATTTAAATTACTATTTCTTCAGTAGTCTAAAATTTGGATTATTTAAAAATGATCTCAATGGATTTAGATGTATTTAGTTAAGTACGTGATCTCAGATGTATTTAGTTAAGTACGTGATCTCAGATGTATTTAGTTAAGTACGTGATCTCAGATGTATTTAGTTAAGTACGTGATCTCAGATGTATTTAGTTAAGTACGTGATCTCAGATGTATTTAGTTAAGTACGTGATCTCAGATGTATTTAGTTAAGTACGTGATCTCAGATGTATTTAGTTAAGTACGTGATCTCAGATGTATTTAGTTAAGTACGTGATCTCAGATGTATTTAGTTAAGTACGTGATCTCAGATGTATTTAGTTAAGTACGTGATCTCAGATGTATTTAGTTAAGTACGTGATCTCAGATGTATTTAGTTAAAGTACATATATGATTTTCATTGTTATTTCCATTAAACATAAGAATAGGTTGTAAATAGTAGTTACTGTCATTAAACTGGAGAATTTGGTTGTAAACATTATTGTTATTGACTCTCAACGTTTGAAGGGGTTGTAAATATTACAGAAATTTCAATCTCATGTCTCATTTAATTCCTAACTTTCTGTCTTGTGTTATCTCTCACCTCATTATATTTCCCCTTGATCTTGTGAGTGAATCCTTCACTGCAGCTCCATCTTATGTAACAGCAACAGCTACGTGATAACAGCTACAGGTACCTACACAAACCTAAATAAAATATATATCTGTAATCCTAATTACTTGATTGTATAAAATATATATCAGTAATCCTATTTACTTGATCGTTATCGTTGTAGATAACATGTGCGGGCTACAGAGGATCAGACCTGTCTCTCTGACCTTTGTTTGAAAAATTTGGCAAATAAAAAACACCATTAATAAAAAATTTATATAGTTATTATTAATATTAATTTTCAATTCATAATATTCTCCAAGCTATTGTAAAATTCATCATTTATAAACAGAAATATATAGCAATAAAATATACTTTTTAAGCATACTTACACAGAAATCCTCAGTGTTAAATAATAACATTATTTCGCTAATTAATCAGTACATAATAAATGAACCGGTATTTGCTCTCCTGATTAACACAAAATAGCCAGTTATGAATCATGGTTGAACGAGTCGCACTGAATCATGGTGGTGTTCTCTGGTAGTGATATACACTGTAAGAGATGGCAGGAATACGTACAGAGCTCTGTGTTAAAACCAGGTAACACTATACTCCTATGGCAACGGTTTTTGCAGCATTGTTTTGAGCATTGTAACGAGGTTTTTAGTTGGATCAACAACGTTTTTTTTTTGCTGCAAAATTGTTTTGCTTGATGTAACATTCAGTTTCTACAACGTTTATGATTGCTACAACTTTTTGTTCGGATCGTAAAACGTTTTTGGGTTCATATAACGTTTTTTTGGTTCATGCAACGTTTTTGGTTTATGTAACGTTTTCTTTGGTTCATACACGTTTTTTGGTTCATAGAAGGTTTTTTTTTGGTTCATACAACGTTGGTTTTGGTTCATACAACGTTTTTTTTGGTTCATACAACGTTTTTTGGTTCATACAACGTTTTTTTTTGGTTCATACAACGTTTTTTTTGGTTCATACAACGTTTTTTTTGGTTCATACAACGTTTTTTTTGGTTCATACAACGTTTTTTTTGGTTCATACAACGTTTTTTTTGGTTCATACAACGTTTTTTGAGGGTGTTTGACGCAGAAATACTTTAGTTACTACTGCATAGTTTTAGTCGCTACATCATTGTATTATTTACAACAACATTTTTGAGTGATGCAACATGGTTTTAGTTGCTGCAACGTTGTTTTTTTCGGTTTAAATTTTCTGCCATACCAGTTCAAATTCCTTCATGTTGCTAGACATTGCATTAAGGATGCATTCAGCTCCTTTTGATAATCCGCTCGATTGCCAAGCTATGAACCAGGGGAAAGAGATAAAGTAAAATTTATTTAGCAATATTATGAAACCCATAATAATTCTATTATAGTATGGTATACTCCACAGGTATACCTCCGCAGTATACTCTCCTCTCAAGAGAGGCGAGTGTATATACCTCTCCGATCAGGTGTAGAGGCCTCAGGGAGGATATCACATTGAGCCTCACACCCGGGCTCATATAAGCAGGATATCTTCGTCAGTGTGTGAGCAACTGGATGTAGGGCAATGCATCCTATAACATGTCACTGCCAGCTATTCTATAACATGTCACTGCCAGCTCTCCTATAACATGTCACTGCCAGCTCTCCTATAACTTGTCACTGCCAGTTCTCCTATAACATGTCACTGCCAGCTCTCCTATAACATGTCACTTCCAGCTCTCCTATAACATGTCACTGCCAGCTATCCCATAACATGTCACTGCCAGCTCTCCTATAACTTGTCACTGCCAGCTCTCCTATAACATGTCACTGCCAGCTCTCCTATAACATGTCACTGCCAGCTCTCCTATAACATGTCACTGCCAGCTCTCCTATAACATGTCACTTCCAGCTCTCCTATAACATGTCACTGCCAGCTATCCCATAACATGTCACTGCCAGCTCTCCTATAACTTGTCACTGCCAGCTCTCCTATAACATGTCACTGCCAGCTCTCCTATAACATGTCACTGCCAGCTCTCCTATAACATGTCACTGCCAGCTCTCCTATAACATGTCACTGCCAGCTCTCCTATAACATGTCACTGCCAGCTCTCCTATAACATGTCACTTCCAGCTCTCCTATAACATGTCACTGCCAGCTATCCCATAACATGTCACTGCCAGCTCTCCTATAACTTGTCACTGCCAGCTCTCCTATAACATGTCACTGCCAGCTCTCCTATAACATGTCACTGCCAGCTCTCCTATAACATGTCACTGCCAGCTCTCCTATAACATGTCACTTCCAGCTCTCCTATAACATGTCACTGCCAGCTCTCCTATAACATGTCACTTCCAGCTCTCCTATAACATGTCACTGCCAGCTATCCCATAACATGTCACTGCCAGCTCTCCTATAACATGTCACTGCCAGCTATCCCATAACATGTCACTGCCAGCTCTCCTATAACATGTCACTGCCAGCTATCCTATAACATGTCACTGCCAGCTCTCCTATAACTTGTCTAAAGCGCCTAAAGGGATAACACTTTCTTCCCCACCCCGACTCTTTCTTCAGCTGCCACAAAGCATGATCACTCCGGCTGCCACAAAGCATGATCACTCCGGCTGCCACAAAGCATGATCACTCCGGCTGCCACAAAGCATGATCACTCCGGCTGCCACAAAGCATGATCACTCCGGCTGCCACAAAGCATGATCACTCCGGCTGCCACAAAGCATGATCACTCCGGCTGCCACAAAGCATGATCACTCCGGTTCTTTAAATTTTTAATTTTCTCTCAGCACGTAACACAGAAAACCACCAGCCCTGTCCTTTCCACTTCCTTCCCTCTTCTTCACTGTTCCTTCTCCTTTACATTCCATTTTCCCTCCCACTCTTTCTCTCCTCTCCATCTTTATATCATACTGTATCGCTTCCTACATACCGTCATCAGTCCATTCCTTTCGCTCTCCCTACTCTTCCTACTTACCTTATCCACTTCTCCCTTTATTCCTCCCTTCTCCCTGCACACCTCCTCTCACCCCCTCCCATCTCTCACTCCCCCTCTCCCCCTCTCTCACCCCTCCCCATCTCTCACTCCCCCTCTCCCACTCTCTCCCCAACTCCGGGAGACCTGACGCAGTAATAATTAACACGTTAGGGAGAGTGTTCGTGCATCCGGCCTAGTTATGAAGAACTCCCAGGCCGGTCGCGGCCGGATAGAACACACACCGGCTCCACATTACCAATATACAGCACTCACGCATCCGGACTCTGATCTGTAATTCAGGATCAAACAGAGTGATTAACCATATAATGAGGAGTGTCTAAAGCGTCGACCATCAGGGTGTATGATAGACTCTGGCAGTGACATGTTATAGGAGAGATGGCAGTGACATGTTATAGGAGAGCTGGCAGTGACAAGTTATAGGAGAGCTAGCAGTGACAAGTTATAGGAGAGCTGCCAGTGACAAGTTATAGGAGAGCGGGCAGTGACAAGTTATAGGAGAGCTGCCAGTGACAAGTTATAGGAGAGCTGGCAGTGACAAGTTATAGGAGAGCTGGCAGTGACAAGTTATAGGAGAACTGGCAGTGAAAAGTTATAGGAGAACTGGCAGTGAAAAGTTATAGGAGAGCTGGCAGTGACAAGTTATAGGAGAGCTGGCAGTGACAAGTTATAGGAGAGATGGCAGTGACAAGTTATAGGAGAACTGGCAGTGACAAGTTATAGGAGAACTGGCAGTGAAAAGTTATAGGAGAGCTGGCAGTGAAAAGTTATAGGAGAGCTGGCAGTGACAAGTTATAGGAGAGCTGGCAGTGACAAGTTATAGGAGAGCTGGCAGTGACAAAGTATATACCAGCAGGTGAACAAGAAGGACGATGCTTGGCTGCTCTCTCTTAACAACACAACGAACACTGGGACAATAACCCACATGATAGCGAGAAATATTGAATATAAGACGTCCCGGAATTGAACTTTTGGAGCGAGGTTGCTTGAAATGTGTGTTTATGGATGCTGAAAATGATCGCTCAAGAATTCAGTTTTCAGAACTTATGAATGCAAGACTGAGAAGTTCGACGTACACTTTTATGGCTAAGTTTGGCGAGAATTCTGAGTTCTTTCTCAATGTTCTTTTGCATAGAGCTTGAAGTTTCAGCAGCATCACAGTGTTATGTTGGGATTTATGTCTTATGAAAGGGACTGGAACCTGTTAGGTTGAGACCAGTGGTTATTGAGAGGTTTGGAGACTGTTAGTATGCGTACGTTGTGTGTGTGTGTGTGTGTGTGTGTGTGTACTCACCTAGTTGTACACAACTATTTGTGCCTGCAGCATCGAACTGTAGCTCTTGGACTACGATTTTCTAGCAGTTGGTTGTCTAATATAATGACTCCTGACCTATTTCCAAATAATACCTAATTTTAAAGTTATTAATGGAGTTAGCCTCTATACAACCTGTCCGTTTAGGTCATTCCATTTACTTACTTCACTTACGCTAAAGGAAAACTTTCTAACATCTCTAATGGCATTTCTGAGTCTCAAGCTTCCATCCGTGTCCATTTTTTCTATTGTTATTCATTATAAACAATTCCACTGTTTGCACCCTGTCAATCACTAAAAGTATTTTATACGTGTGTATCATGTCTACCCCCCCCCTCTCCATAATTCTTTCTAAAGTCGTCAGGTTTAGTTCCTTCAGTCTCCCTTCGCACCTCATCCTTCACAACTCTGGGACGAGTCTCGCTGCTAACTTCTGTAGTTTCTCGAACTTCCTTATGTTTTTTTTTATATTGGGCACCTGGATGGGGCGGCATACTCTAAGACTGGCCTCACACAGGCGGTGTACAGTGATCAAAAAGCCTCCTTATTCAAGTGTCTGAAGGATGTTGTGACTTTTGCCAGCGTAGAGTATGCGGCCGACGTTATTCTGTTTATATGGGCCTCTGAAGTTAGGTTTTTATGTTCACTCCCAGATCCTTTTCTCAAGTCGTTATAGGGAGGTAGTTTACCTTCATCATGTATCGGCTTGTCAGTCTCCTAGCTCCTGACCCCATTTCCATCACCTTACACTTGCGTGTGTTGAACACTAGCACCCATTTCACAGACCAACTCTGCATCCTGTTGAAGTCATCCTGGAGAATCTTACACTCCTCATCTGTCTCAATCCTCCACATTAGGTTTGCGTCATCTTCAAACACTGACATAAAAGACAACGCCTCCAGTCAAGTCATTTACATAAATGAGAAATAGTATAGGTCCAGCACCGATCCTTGAGGCACCCCGCTTGTTACTCTACGCCTGTCCGACTCCTCGCCCCTCACTGTCACTCTCTGACACCTGTCCGTAAGGTAATTCCGTACCTATGGTAATGCGTTACCGCCTATCCCCGCCTGCCTCTCTAGTTTGTATAGTAACCTCCTGTGTCGTACTGTATCAAAGGCTTTTTTCAGCCCAGAAATGCAATCTGCCCAGCCTTCTTTTCGTTATCTTATCATAAAACTCCACGAGGTTCGTCAGGCATGATTTCCCTTCTCTAAAGATAGTTGTTGTTTACTTATAAACCTCATTCTTTTTAGTTGTACAACTAGTCTGAGCCTTATAATTTTTCAAGCACTCAGCAAGGGATGGTTGTGAGTGACACTGGTCTGTAGTTAAGTGTTTCTTCTCTATCTTGTTTCCTGTAGATTGGCACCACATTTGCCTTCTTCCAGCAGCTGGGCAATTCCCCTTGTGTAATTGATTTATTTTAGATCAGTGCTAGTGGTATGCCGAGGGCCTGTGCTGCTTCTTTTAACATCCATGATGATATTCTATCTGGCCTAGAAGCTTTAGTTACATCCAGTGATGCTAGCTAAATTCCTACTTTCTCTCCAGCTACCTCAATATTTAGAAGTTTCTCATCAGGGGCTCCTTCCTCATTAAGCTTCGCGAGCTATTAAGGCTCAGTGGTGAACACTCCATGGGAGTTGGCGTTGAGCTCCTCACAAATTTCTTTATCATTTTCTGTATACAGGCCTTCCCATTTTTCGTAGCCTGGTCACTTGGTCATACACTGTCATTTTCCTTCTACATTCCTTCTATGTAGGAGTTTCGGTTGGCTCTTTCCTTTGGAGGCAATATCATTTTCATAGTTTTTGTTTTGTTTTGTCAAAGCTTCTCATGTTTAAGTAGTCATTCGTGGCATCTATTCTGGGTTACCTCTGTCCTTTACCCTCTGTATTTCCTCCACTCCCTCCTGGTCTTTGCTTTAGCTTCCTGGCACTGTCTATTGAACCACAGGTTATTATATGTTCTGCTTTTTACCCTTCATGAATCTCTTTTCTGCTTCTTTGTACTTCAGTTTTACTTGGTCTATCATTTCCTGGACCGTCTTCCCTTTGAGATCCTCCTCCCTTGCAAACTTGCACGCACACACACACTTTCCAGATGTGTGTGTGTGTACTCACCTAGTTGTACTCACCTAGTTGTGTTTGCGGGGGTTGAGCTCTGGCTCTTTGGTCCCGCTTCTCAATCGTGTGTGTGTGTGTGTGTGTGTGTGTGTGTGTGTGTGTGTGTGTGTGTGTGTGTGTGTGTGTGTGTGTGTGTGTGTGTGTGTGTGTGTGTGTGTGTGTGTGTGTGTGTGTGTGTGTGTGTGTGTGTGTGTGTGTGTGTGTGTGTGTGTGTGTGTGTGTGTGTGTGTGTGTGTGTGTGTGTGTGTGTGTGTGTGTGTGTACTCGCCTAATTGTGCTAGCGGGGGTTGAGCTTTGGCTCTCTGGTCCTGCCTCTCAACTGTCAATCAACTGGTGTACAGATTCCTGAGCCTACTGGGCTCTATCATATCTACATTTAAAACTATGTATGGAGTCAGCCTCCACCACATCACTGCCTAATGTATTCCATCCGTTAACTACTCTGACACTGAAAAAGTTCCTTCTTACGTCTCTGTGGCTCACGTGGGTACTCAGTTTCCACCTGTGTCCCCTTGTTCGCTTCCCACCAGTGTTGAATAGTTTTTCCTTGTTTACCCAGGCGATTCCTCTGAGGATTTTGTAGGTTGTGATCATGTCCACCCTTACTCTTCTTGTCTTCCAGTGTCGTAAGGTGCATTTCCCGCAGCCTTTCCTCATAACTCATGCCTCTTAGTTCTGGGACTAGTCTAGTAGCATACCTTTGGACTTTTTCCAGCTTCGTCTTGTGCTTGACAAGGTACGGGCTCCATGCTGGGGCCACATACTCCAGGGTTGGTCTTACATATGTGGTGTACAAGATTCTGAATGATATCAACTCCAAGATCTTTCTCTCTGTCTGTTTCATTAAGTACTTCATCTCCTATTCTGTATCCTGTGTCTGGCCTCCTGTTTCCACTGCTTAGTTTCATTACTTTGCATTTACTCGGGTTGAACTTCAATAGCCATTTGTTGGACCATTCACTCAGTCTGTCTAGGTCATCTTGTAGCCTACTACTCTCATCCTCTGTTTCAAATCTTCTCATAATTTTTGCATCATCGGCAAACATTGAGAGAAACGAGTCTATACCCTCTGGGAGATCATTTACATATACCAGAAACAGTATAGGTCCAAGGACTGACCCCTGCGGGACTCCACTTGTGACGTCTCGCCAATCTGAGACCTTACCCCTCACACAGACTCGTTGCCTCCTTTTGCTTAGATATTCCTTTATCCAGTGGATTACCTTCCCTTTCACTCCAGCCTGTATCTCCAGCTTGTTCACTAGCCTCTTGTGTGGTACTGTATCAAAGGCTTTCTGACAATCCAAAAATATGCAGTGTGCCCACCCTTCTCTTTCTTGCCTTATTTTTGTTGCCTGGTCGTAGAATTCAAGTAACCCTGTGAGGCAGGACTTGTCATCCCTGAACCCATGTTGGTGCTGTGTTACAAAGTTCCTTCGCTCCAGATGCTCCACTAGCTTTCTTCGCACAATCTTCTCCATCAGCTTGCATGGTATGCTGGTTAGAGACACTGGCCTGTAGTTCAGTGCCTCCTGTCTATCCCCCTTTCTTGTATATCGGGACTACGTTAGCTGCTTTCAAAATTTCTGGCAGTTCCTCTGTTGCCAGTGATTTGTAATACACTATGGAAAGTGGGAGGCACAGTTCTTCTGCTCCTTCCTTTAGTATTCGACGGAAATTCCATCTTGGCCTATAGCCTTTGTCACATCCAACTCTAGTACAAGCTACTTTACTTCCCCGCTGGTAATCTCACTCTTCTAGTGGTTAATGGTTAACTATTTCCTCTCTTATCTCTGGAATTTCTCCTTACTCTAAAGTGAAGACCTCCTGGAATTTCTTATTCAGTTCCTCACACACTTCCATGCCGTTTGTAGTGAATCCTTCTGCCCCTATCCTTAATTTCATAACCTGTTCCTTTACTGTTGTTTTTCCCCTGATGTGGCTATGCAACAATTTAGGTTGAGTCTTTGCCTTGCTTGCGATGTCATTTTCGTATTATCTTTCTGCCTCTCTTCTCAACCTAATATATAGATTCCTGGCACTCAGGTATCTTTCTCTGCTCTCAAGTGTCCTGTTATTCCTAAAGTTTCTGCATGCCCTTTTACTTTGCGGCTTAGCTAGCCTACATCTCTTATTAAACCATGGGTTTCTCATCTTTTTTCATTGTTTTCCTTTTAGACTGGGACAAACTTGTCTGCTGCTTCCTTGCACTTCTGCGTGATGTAGTCCATCATGTTTTGGGCCGTTTTTCTCCTGAGCTCTGTTTCCCATGTTGTATCTGTTAGGAATTTTCTTATCTCCTCATAGTTTCCCTTTCGGAATGCCGGCCTTTTGTTTTCGGTATCCCTCCTCGAGTTCAATAACCCTTCTTCAACCAGATACTCAAACGCCAGTACACTGTGGTCGCTCATTCCTACTGGGGCCTTGAAATCGATTTCCCTTATGTCCGAGTCGTTCAGAGTGAAGAATAGGTCCAGTCTCGCTGGTTCATCGTTTCCTCTCATCCTTGTGAGTTCCCTGACACGCTGGCTTAAAAAGTTTTGAAGTCGCCACCTCATATAGTTTGGCTCTCCATGTATCCTCACTTCCATGCGGTTCATTGTTCTCCCAGTCTATCCTTCCGTAATTGAAGTCCCTCATGATGAGCGGATGGGATCTATTTCTACAGGCAGCAGAGGCTGCTTTCTCAATTATAGTGTTAACTGCCATGTTGTTGTTGTCATACTCTTGCCTGGATCTTGTCATTGGGTGGAGGGTTGTATATCACTGCTACTACTATTCTTGGCCCCTCTTTTTGTCATGGTGTCTGTTATGTAGTCTCTGAATCCCTCGCAACCCAGAATAACCATCTCCTTGAAACTCTATTCCTTTCTCATCAGTAGGGCAACTCCCCCTCCTCCCCTTCCTTCCCTCTCTTTCCTTATTACAGTGTAGTCCTGGGGAAACACCGCACTCGTTATGTTTCCTGAGAGTTTTGTTTCTGTTAGTCCGATTACATCTGGGTTCACTTCTTGTGCTCTTTCCCTCAGTTCACTTGCCTTGCTTGTAATCCCATCTCTGTTCGAGTACATCACCCTGAAACTGATTCCCGTCTGTCCTTCCTCCGTTTCTATTGCTTCCCCTGAAGCGGGGAAACAGGGAAGGACTGGGATGGGAGGGCTTATGAAGGGTTACCTGGGGGATCTTGGGTGTGCGAGGGCTGGGAAGATCTGGTACGGGGAGGGTGGTGTAGGAGGGAGGGCTTGGGAGGGGCGAGGAACAGGGAAGTAAAGAGGACTTAGGGGTGGGGAGGAGGGGAAGGCTTGGGGGTGGGTGAGAGGGGGGAGGCTTTGGGGGGTGAGAGGGCTGAGGGGGAGTGTAGGAGAATGGGAGGCTTGGGCGATGAGAGGAGTGAGGGGTTAGGGGGATGGGGGGAATGGGGGGCTTGGGGGTCAGAACAGGAAGGAGGACTTGGAGGGGAGAGGTTGGGGGAAAGGGAGGGCTAAGGGGGGATGAGGAAGAAGGGAGGGCTTAGGGGAGGGGGATGAGGAAGAAGGAAGGGCTTAGGACTGAGGGCTCAGGGAGGGCTCAGGGGGGGATACTGACGGGTTTAGGTGGTGAGGGAGAAGGGAGGGGTCAGGGGATTAGGGAGAGCTTGGGGTGTGGGGGGAAAGGGAGATTCTGGAGAGGGGGAGAGGGTCCCCTAGGATTGCACCTTATGTTGGACTGGCAGGGGTCAGGGCAGGTATGACATATATTGGGTGAAAGGTGGGGGTGGTGCTTCTCTCACTTTGTCCGTTGAACTGCTTATGGAGGGTTCCTCACTCCCCTCTGGGATTGTAGGGTTCGAAATTGTGGCTCCCTGATTCCTTTCTTTCTCCCTATGCTCCCTCCTCTTGGCTGCTGCCCCTCATTCGGTCGTACCTAGTCATATCCCTCTGCAGGAATACTTTTTTGAACTTCGTTACATTTGCTAGTTTGTTCTTCCTTGCTAACAAGTCCTCTTTTGTTCTCTCGCTCATGAATACCACCTTTATCAGTTGGTCTCTGTCCTTGTTGTACTGTCCGAGCCCGAAAACCTTTTCAACATTCTAGTCAGACTTCTCCATCTTTACCCCTTTAAGGATCTCATTTACTTCTTTTTTATCCATGTCTCTCCTCTATGCTGGACTGGTCCCTGTTTGCTCCTTAATGCCTACTAATACTATTGCTCTCTTTTGCTCTATCAGCTGGCTGGTAGATCTAGCTGCTTCCTGAGAAGAAGCAACTTCCATGGCAACTTCCCAAACTGCAGACCTAGCTTCACGGTTCTTTTTAAACAACTCTGCATATGAGAGATGTTTTGTAGAAATCCTCTAAACAGTAGACTCACCATCTTCATGTGGGATGGTCTGTGTTTGGTATTGAGGGGGAGTCTCCTTCAGAAGAGTGTGTGTGTGTGTGTGCGTGTGTGTGTACTCACCTAGTTTTACTCACCTATTTGGTCTTGCGGGGGTTGAGCTCTGGCTTTTTGGTCCCGCCTTTCTACTGTCAATCAACTGGTGTACAAATTCCTGAGCCTACTGGGTTCTGCCATATCTACATCTGAAACTGTGTATGGAGTTAGCCTCCACTACATCACTGCCTAATGCATTCCACCTGTTAACTACTCTGGCACTGAAAAAGTTCTTTCTAACGTCCCTGTGACTCATTTGGTTACTCAGTTTCCACCTGTGTCCCCTTGTTCGAATATATCCCGTATTAACAAATTGATCTTTATATATCCTGTCTATTCCTCTTAGAACTTTGTAGGTAGTGATCATGTCTCCCCGAGCTCTTCAATCTTCCAGCGACTCTAGGTGCATTTTATGCAACCTTTACTCGTAACTCATGCCTCTTAGTTCTGGGACTAGCCTAGTAGCATACCTTTGAACTTTTTCCAGCTTAGTTCTGTACTTGACAAGGTACGGGCTCCATGCTGGGGCCGCATACTCCAGGATTGGTCTTATATATGTAGTATACAAGGTTCTGAATGATTCCTTACACAGGTTCCTGAAGTCAGTTCTGATCTTAGCCAGCCTCGCATACGCCGTCAATGTTATTGTTTACGTGGGCTTCAGGAGACAGGTTTGGTGTGATATCAACTCCTAGATGTTTCTCTCTGTCCGTTTCATTAAGTACTTCATCTCCCATTCTGTATCCTGTGTCTGACTTCCCGTTTCCACTGCCTAGTTTCATTACCTTACGTATGCTCGGGTTGAACTTTAGTAGCTATTTCTTGGACATTCATTCAGTCTGTCTAGGTCATCTTGTAGCCTCCTAGTATCTTCCTCTAACTTAATCTTCCTCATAATTTTTTAATCATCAGCAAACATTGAGAGGAACGAGTCTATTTCCTCTGGGAGATCATTCACATATATCAGAATGCTCTTCCAGAGGGAATAGAGCCTACCGGGTACTGGGTTCGATCCTACTGTGTGTGTGAATTTTTTTCTGTGTATGTGTATGTATGTGTGCAGTGCGTTGTGTGCTTGTGTGGATCAACCCATTCACGTGACAAGCGTGAAATCTGAAATATTTTTGACCAGCCTGAAGCGTATAAAACTAGACTCCGTTCACATGCCATGAAAATGTAAGTAGCCCTCAGCCTTATGATACAAGAGATCCTCTCCTTGTAAGTTCAGACTACAACTGCTTGAAAGGTCGGGTTTGAGCATTAGTGAAACCAATTTAACCTTTATTACACAAGCAGAGAGCAGTAACGGACGTATAACAAGCAGAGAGCAGTAACGGACGTATAACAAGCAGAGAGCAGTAACGGACGTATAACAAGCAGAGAGCAGTAACGGACGTATAACAAGCAGAGAGCAGTAACGGACGTATAACAAGCAGAGAGCAGTAACGGACGTATAACAAGCAGAGAGCAGTAACGGACGTATAACAAGCAGAGAGCAGTAACGGACGTATAACAAGCAGAGAGCAGTAACGGGCGTATAACAAGCCGAGAGCAGTAACGGACGTATAACAAGGTGAGAGCAGTAACGGACGTATAACAAGGTGAGAGCAGTAACGGACGTATAACAAGCAGAGAGCATTAACGGACGTATAACAAGCCGAGAGCAGTAACGGACGTATAACAAGGTGAGAGCAGTAACGGACGTATAACAAGCAGAGAGCAGTAACGGACGTATAACAAGGTGAGAGCAGTAACGGACGTATAACAAGCAGAGAGCAGTAACGGACGTATAACAAGCAGAGAGCAGTAACGGACGTATAACAAGGTGAGAGCAGTAACGGACGTATAACAAGCAGAGAGCAGTAACGGACGTATAACAAGCAGAGAGCAGTAACGGACGTATAACAAGGTGAGAGCAGTAACGGACGTATAACAAGCAGAGAGCAGTAACGGACGTATAACAAGCAGAGAGCAGTAACGGACGTATAACAAGGTGAGAGCAGTAACGGACGTATAACAAGCAGAGAGCAGTAACGGACGTATAACAAGGTGAGAGCAGTAACGGACGTATAACAAGCAGAGAGCAGTAACAGAGCTCCAAGTTTTTTTGTTTTTGTTTTAGAGGCCTGGTTTAGGCCTGGACCTCTAGGAGGCCTGGTTGAGGACCGGGCCGCGGGAACGCTAAGCCCCGAAACCATCTCAAGGTAGGTAACAACGACTCAAATAAAATTTTTTTTTTTTTTTAATTAACATATTAGGTACATCTGCATTAGTGCAGCTACCCTAGACTATATGAAGTGGAGTACAGTGTGTCAAAAAAAAAAAGCTAACTAGGTGATGCTAAAAAATCCCCATCACACAGGATGGTTAGTCATACAGAGGCATGTGATAAGCGGTCTGCACTGGCAGACTCCGGATGCATTTTGAGGATATCAACACCACAAGATTGAATAAGGTAGCAGTGGTAATACAAGTCCCCATCTCGCAGGATGGTTAGTCATACAGAGTCATGTGTTTAATAGCCTGCACTGGCAAATTTTGGGTATACTGTGAGGATATCTTCAAGAATACGAGAGTGAATAAAGTAATTGCAGAGCTCCAGGTACCTCATGCCAACTGGTCTGAAAGGTTTAATAACTGGGCATTCAGTGATGTAGTGCGGGAGATCATGCCGTAGTTCCTGCTCACAGAGTTTGCAACTGGAGTGCTCAGGATTGGGAGACCCGTCACCAGCAGCCACCTGCCACAGGTAACTGTAACCCAACCTGATCCTTGCAACCACTGTGTCGCACAGTCTAGTGGACGTTTTGTGCTGTCCATAGATGTAGGTTTCAGATCTGAACAAATCACAGCTTTTTATACTAGTACTTTCATGTCGTTGGGAGTCAGTAAGTTCTTTCCTATCAGATCTGAATGTTTGGACCAATACAGTTTTGACAGCAGAGATAGGGATACCTAAATCTAATTCAACTTCAAACTTGTTACACGCTAATTTGGCTGCAATGGCTGTCTCATTATGATGGGTTATATTTATGTGTGAAGGTATCCATACAAAGGAGATTCGAGACCCTTTACTCTGTGCATCAATTAGGTCATTTATAATTGGGAGTATGAGGTTCTTGTTGTTGATCTTCCAAGAGAAGTTTTCGATTGCTTGAAGAGCAGACTTTGAATCGCAGAATATTATTCCTCCTCCAACGTTTTTTAATGTACTGGTTGCTAAATGTAATGCTGCTAGTTCTGCTTGTGTGGAGGTCAGCCAGTTGTTTAACCTGACACTGACAGTCTTTGTGCAAATATTATTTCTATAAAACCTACATGCCGCTGCAGTCCGTCCAGTAGAAGACTGGACTGAGCCGTCGGTGTAGACACAGTGCTCGTGAGATCTTAGACTCTCGATGGAGGAGGCAATTGTTTCAAGAGTGACAGCTTTGAGTAGAGCAAGATTCTCATTATCTTTCTTGGTGACAGGTGTGTATGATACTTGAATGGTGGGGTACAGATAAAGAGGAATATCAGAGACAGGTAGATTGCACTTAAAAGGAATGTTAAGTTTAATGAGATTGTAGGCATTGTTTCTCAGCCAGTTATCATAAAAGGAGTGAGTTGGTATGTCGGCACCAGTCAATAGGGTGTTAACAGCACTAAATAATTTGTCTCTGAGCAATGCAGGAGATGTAGGATCTCTCATGACTTTAAGGCAAAAGGTAGTGTTAACTTGCATTATTCTCTATAGTATGGTTGGAAGCTTTAGTTCTTCCCTCATGTTGATGATTCTTGTGCATCTTGGGGCACCAAGAATTATCCTCATGGCCTCATTCTGTACTACTTCAAGTTTGTCCAACACAGAGGAGGCGAAATTAATTAAGTGCAGAGCATTATAATCAACGAGAGATCTAACAAACATCATATAGAATAGTCTAGCATATTTAATATTGATACCAATATTGTTACCAGTAAGTGTTCTCAATGGTTTTAGTCTTTCTTTTAGCCTACGGTGTAGATCATTTACAATGTCACTGTTAATACCAACTCCAAGGTATTTGTGCTGCCCACACGTTTCAATGTTCTGGTTGTTGACCTTGAAAGCTATAGGGACATGAGTTTTCTCTTTGGGATGGAGAACTCTGCATTTAGAATATCTATTAATTAACTCTACGGATAATCGACCCCACATTTCATCACGCCTCTTGTGTTACTTATAGACACGGTTTTTTCCACCTCACATACACCGTGTTCTTACAAAGAACAAGATCGGAACATATAGAGTCCAACAGAGAAGATACTGCTCAACATGCTACGCTTACTACACCTGATTAATCTTTGTATGTGCTTCTTCCCCTATTTTTGCCTTTTTCCTTCTACGCCTTATCTTTTCCTTTATTCATGTCCCATTTGTATAGATCAACTTGTCTTCACCTGACCCCTTAAGGATATAAATCTAACGCGCTTTGTATTTTCTTATCACTTGAGAATGCTCCATGTAGGTTCGAAACGTTGTGTAAATATTATAATATGTGTAATACATTCTACAGTTATTTATTTATTTTTCTTCATCTCGAACGAAGATGATCTTTGGAGATCTCTTCTTCCAATTAAACCAAGATGCTAGAGCACTAGTCAGATAGATAGAACCCCTAAACAAGATAATAATCAATACTGAATATGCAGTCATATTCAATGATATATATATATATATATATATATATATATATATATATATATATATATATATATATATATATATATATAAATATATATATATATATATATATATATATATATATATATATATATATATATATATATATATATATATATATATATATATTCTCATTGTTGTGTTCTTCAAGAGATCCATAACCTTTAAGCACCTTTTTGCATTATTATTTTTGTATCAACCCATGTATATCTTGTAACCATCAAATGCATAATAAAGCACAAAAAATATTCAAGGAAGGGGGTGGTAGGAGAAAAGCACACAGAAACTGTATTGGAGGGGATCTAAACATTCCCTCTAATGCGTTATGCGTGGTTTCCTCCGAGGCTATGGGTCCCCCTTCTTCCAGCTAGAGGTGGTACTCCCTTCCTATATATATATATATATATATATATATATATATATATATATATATATATATATATATATATATATATATATATATATATATATATATATATATATATATATGTATATATATATATATATATATATATATATATATATATATATATATGTATATATATGTTGTACCTAGTACAACCTAGTATATATATACACACATATACTCTATATGTATATATATATATATATATATATATATATATATATATATATATATATATATATATATATATATGTACCGCTCATCAGTAACCACCACACAACATTCACCTTAGTTTGGTAACTGCTGCAGTCGTCGGGAATTTCAATAACCCAGAGGCTTATTGACAGTATTCCGCAGGCGGCCTGTGTGTGTGTGTGTGTTGGGGGGGGGATATACTCACCAGACGGGCTGTGATGGTACCAGCTGTACACACACACACGTCATCAGTTGAGTCCTACAAGGATCAGTCCTTGGACCTATGCTGTTTCTGATATACGTAAATGATCTCCCAGAAGGAATTGACTCGTTCCTCTCGATGTTTGTTGATGATGTAAAAATTATGAGGAGGATCAGGACAGTGGAGGATAGTATGAGGCTACAAGATGACCTAGAAAAACTGAAGGAATGGTCCGACAAATGGCTACTAAAGTTCAACCCAAGTAAATGTTAGGTAATGAAACTAGGAGGAGGAACTAGGAGGCCAGTCACAGGATACCGAATGGAAGATGACGTCCTTCACGTCTCTGGAAGACAGGAGAGCTCGGGGAGACATGATCACTAGCTACAAAATTTTCAGAGGAAATGACAAGGTAAATAAACATAATGATGTGGAAATTGAGTTCCCAAATGAGCCACTGGGACGTTAGAAAAAAAAATCAGTGTCAGAGTAGTTAACAGGTGGAATGCATTAGGCAGTGATGTGGTGGAGGCTGACTCCATACACAGTTTCAAGTGTAGATATGATAGAGCTCAGTAGGCTCAGGAACCTGTCCACCAGTTGATTGACGGTTGAGAGGCGCTACCAAAGAGCCAGAGCTCAACCCCCGCAAGCACAACTAGATGAGTACAACTTGTTGAGCACACAGTTATTACGGGGCCTCGCGGCTGAATGGACAACACTCGACGGTCATTGTTCTAAGGATTCGAGTTCTATCCCCGTTCGGAAGGCGGAAACAAATAGGTAACTTTCAATTGAAACAAATGAGTGACTTTCACCCTGATGCCCCTGTTCACCTAGCAGTAAATAGGTACCTGGGAGTTAGAAAACTGCTACGAGCTTATTCCTAGGGCGGTGTATGCGTGTGTTAGCAATATATGTAGTAGAGTTAACAGCGGAAAAAGTGATTGTTTAGAAAGGCGGGATCCAAGAGCTAAAACTAATTTCGTGTTAATCAAGACCTGTTGAGCAGAGTGAACAGTATGCCTGAGTGGAGGGAAATACACAGGCAGGAAGAGGAGGATTACATGTCTGGTGGAAAAACGGAAAAACGTCTTTTGCCTTAAGCATGATGAAATGTGGGCGATATTGTCCGTAGAGTTTTATCGTTAG
>NC_091168.1:38217774-38272774 GCF_040958095.1 Procambarus clarkii | reverse complement strand
TATACACAATTTTTAAATATAAAGAATTTCTTTTCCACTTTTATTTAACAACAGAGATTTTATACAAAATTTGAAAATATCCTGAGTTACTTTATAATTTATTGAAAGACTTTAGTTTTGTTTTATTAGTTTTATAAAATTGTAATATCAATATAGCTATAGGTTAAGTATTAATTATAATTATTAAGAAGCAATAAATGCTATTTACATGCTTGACCCCCTACACTCCAAAGGTTAGGTTAGGTTAGGTCGTGGTTTTCTATACAGCTTTTCAGGTAAACTGTAATATTAACAATATTTTGGTGCAATGCTGGCGATTAGGTGTATTTATGTACTATGCTGATAGTCAAGACTGTACCCATTACTTTTAATACCAAAACGTACCCTCTATTCGGAGGATGGTCTGCTATATCTGCTATATCTGCTATATCTGATATCTAAGCAGTGGTGCAATAACTATACTCTGAGGTACAGAGCTTTTAACTGCGCTTGGACTATTTTATGATTGACTGTTACTCGTGTCCTGTTTGACAGAAAACTGAGTATCCAGCATCCGACTTTACCAGTTATTCCCATCGGCCTCATTTTGTGTGCTATCACTCCATGGTCGCATTTATCGAATGCCTTTGCAAAGTCCGTGTATACCACATCTGCATTCTTGCTATCTTCTAATGCCTCAGTGACTGTGTCGTAGTGATCAAGTAGCTGTGAGGGGACGATCTTCCCGCTCGAAATCCATGATGGCCTGGGTTGTAAAGGTCATTGTTCTCCATGAAACTGGTGACCCAACTCCTAATCATTCTCTCAAATACTTTTATAAGTGGGACATTAGTGCAACTGGTCTATAATTTTGCCAATGCTATGCTCCCTCCCTTGTGTAGAGAGGCTATGTCTGCTACTTTAAGTGCATCTGGTATCTCCCCCGTGTCCAAGCTCTTCCTCCACACTATACTACTGAGTGCCTGTGCTACTGGCACCTTGCATTTCTTTATAAATATTGAATTCCATGAATCTAGACCTGGAGCTGAGTGCATGGCATGTTTTCAATTTCTCTTTCAAAATCTAGTACTCTCGTGTTGATATCAGTTGTATTACAGGGGTTTGGATATCATGCATAAAGAAATTATCGGGATCATCCACTTTCATGTTGTTTATTGGAGTGCTAAACATTACCAGTACCAGTGGAGTGTTAAACATCACCAGTATTAGTGGAGTGTTAACATTACCAGTACCAGTGGAGTGTTAAACATCACCAGTACCAGTGGAGTGTTAAACATTACCAGTACCAGTGGAGTGTTAAACATCACCAGTACCAGTGGAGTGTTAAACATTACCAGTACCAGTGGAGTGTTAAACATCACCAGTACAGTGGAGTGTAAACATCACCAGTACCAGTGGAGTGTTAAACTTACCAGTACCAGTGGAGTGTTAAACATCACCAGTACCAGTGGAGTGTTAAACATTACCAGTACCAGTGGAGTGTTAAACATCACCAGTACCAGTGGAGTGTTAACATTACCAGTACCAGTGGAGTGTTAAACATCACCAGTACCAGTGGAGTGTTAAACATCACCAGTACCAGTGGAGTGTTAAACATTACCAGTACCAGTGGAGTGTTAAACATCACCAGTACCAGTGGAGTGTTAAACATCACCAGTACCAGTGGAGTGTTAAACATTACCAGTACCAGTGGAGTGCTAAACATCACCAGTACCAGTGGAGTGTTAAACATCACAGTACCAGTGGAGTGCTAAACATCACCAGTACCAGTGGCGTGCTAAACATCACCAGTACCAGTGGAGTGTTAAACATCACCAGTACCAGTGGCGTGCTAAACATCACCAGTACCAGTGGAGTGTTAAACATCACCAAGTGGCACCAGTACCACTAGATAACCCACCAGGCACCAGTACCACTAGATACCCACCAGGCACCAGTACCACTAGATAACCCACCAAGCACCAGTACCACTAGATAACCCACCAGGCACCAGTACCACTAGATAACCCACCAGGCACCAGTACCACAAGATAACCCACCAGGCACCAGTACCACTAGATAACCCACCAGGCACCAGTACCACTAGATAACCCACCAGGCACCAGTACCACTAGATAACCCACCAGGCACCAGTACCACTAGATAACCCACCAGGCACCAGTACCACTAGATAACCCACCAGGCACCAGTACCACTAGATAACCCACCAGGCACCAGTACCACTAGATAACCCACTAGGCACCAGTATCACTAGATAACCCACCAGGCACCAGTACCACTACATAACCCACCAGGCACCAGTACCACTACATAACCCACCAGGCACCAGTACCACTAGATAACCCACCAGGCACCAGTACCACTAGATAACCCACCAGGCACCAGTACCACTAGATAACCCACCAGGCACCAGTACCACTAGATAACCCACCAGGCACCAGTACCACTAGATAACCCACTAGGCACCAGTACCACTAGATAACCCACCAGGCACCAGTACCACTAGATAACCCACCAGGCACCAGTACCACTAGATAACCCACTAGGCACCAGTACCACTAGATAACCCACCAGGCACCAGTACCACTACATAACCCACTAGGCACCAGTACCACTAGATAACCCACCAGGCACCAGTACCACTAGATAACCCACCAGGCACCAGTACCACTAGATAACCCACCAGGCACCAGTACCACTAGATAACCCACTAGGCACGCAGTACCACTAGATAACCCACCAGGCACCAGTACCACTACATAACCCACTAGGCACCAGTACCACTAGATAACCCACCAGGCACCAGTACCACTAGATAACCCACCAGGCACCAGTACCACTAGATAACCCACTAGGCACAGTAACCACTAGATAACCCACTAGGCACCGGTACCACTAGATAACCCACCAGGCACCAGTACCACTACATAACCCACTGGCACCAGTACCACTAGATAACCCACCAGGCACCAGTACCACTAGATAACCCACTAAGCACCAGTACCACTAGATAACCCACTAGGCACCAGTACCACTAGATAACCACTAGGCACCAGTACCACTAGATAACCCACTAGGCACCAGTACCACTAGATAACCCACTAGGCACCAGTACCACTAGATAACCCACTAGGCACCAGTACCACTAGATAACCCACTAGGCACCAGTACCACTAGATAACCCACCAGGCACCAGTACCACTAGATAACCCACTAGGCAACCAGTTACACTAGATAAGTAATCTACAAAACAATATAGTACTGTACTTACTTAATTGTAAGGTTAGGGAATGCCGCAGGTCGGTCACTCTTCACGAACGCTGAAGACCTGTGTGTGTGTGTACTCACCTAGTTGTGTCTAAGTGAGAACAACTAGGTGAGTTACACACACACACAGGTTCAGGCATTCGTAAAGAGTGACCGACCTGCGGCATTCCCTAACCTGTGTGTGTGTGTGTGTGTGCATGCGGGGGTTGAGCTCTGGCTCTTTGGTCCAGCCTCTCAACTGTCAATCAACTGGTGCACAGATTCCTAAGCCTATTGGGCTCTATCATATCTACATTTGAAACTGTGTATGGAGTCAGCCTCCACCACATCACTGCCTAATGCATTCCATCCGTTAACTACTCTGACACTGAAAAAAACCCAGATCTTTCTATCGTCCTGACTCCTGAAGAAGTTCCTCTCCCAGCTGGTACCTTGTGTTTGGCCTGCTGTGAGGCAAGTCATG
Organism: Procambarus clarkii; assembly: GCF_040958095.1. Classification (NCBI taxonomy): domain Eukaryota; kingdom Metazoa; phylum Arthropoda; class Malacostraca; order Decapoda; family Cambaridae; genus Procambarus; species Procambarus clarkii. The sequence goes on along the minus strand of NC_091168.1, from coordinate 38,269,044 downwards.
CCTCAGGATTAATTGAATTCTACGACCAGATAACAAAAGTCAGGCAAGAAAGAGAGGGATTGGCAGACTGCATATTTTTGTATTGCCTAAAAGCCTTTGACACAGTACCACACAAGAGGCTAGTGCACAAGATGGAGATGCAAGCCAGGAAAGAAATTGAAGATACTCTGCTGGATAAGGGAGTACCTAACAAACAGAAGACAGAGAGTCACTGTGAGAGGGTGAGGTCTCAGACTGTTGAAGCATCACCAATGAAGTCACACAAGAATCAGTCCTTTGATCTATATTGTTTCTGATATATGTAAACGATCTTCCAGAGAGTATAAAATCTTTTCTCTCATTGTTGTTTGAAAATGCTAAAATTATGAGTAGGTTTAAGACAGGAAAAGATAATGAGGCTACAAGATGACCTAGACAAACTGTATGAATGGCCCTACAAGTGGCTACTAAAGTTCAACCCAAGTAAATGTAATGTAATGAAACTAAGAGGTAGAAACAGGAAGCCAGACACAGGATACTGAATGGGATATAAAGTCCTTCATGAAACGGACAGAGAGAAATATCTAGGAGTTGATATCAAGCCAATCTTGTCTCCTGAAGATCACTTCAAACGAATAACATCAGCAGTGAATGCAAGGCTGACTAACATCAGAACAGCCTTCAGGAACCTGTGTAAGGAATCATTCAGATCCTTGTATACCACATATGCAAGACCAATCCTGGAGTATGCCGCCGGAGCATGGAGCCCGTATCTTGTCAAACACAAGACGTAAATAAAGTTCTAGATAAAGTTCAGAGGTATGCCACTAGGGTAGTCCCAGACCTAAGGGTCAAGAGTTACGAGGAAAGGCTGCGTGAAATGCACCTCCCGTTGCTGGAAGACAGGAGAGCTAAGGGGAGATATGATCACAACTCATAAAATTCTCACAGGAATTGACAGGGTAGATAAAGATAAACTGTTTAGCACGGGTGGTACGCGAACAAGGGGAAACTGATCAGTCAAATGAGCCACAGGGACGTTAGAAACACCATTTTCAGTGTCAGAGTACTTAACAGGTGGAATACATTTGGCAGTGACGTGGTGGAGGCTGACTCCATATACAGTTTCAAATGAAATATGATAAAGCCCAGTAGGCTCAGGAACTTGTACACCAGTTGATTGACAGATGAGAGGCAGGACCAAAGAGCAAGAGTTCAACCCCCGCAAGCACAAATAGGTGAGTACACACACACACACTCAACAAGAACATTAACTGAACGATAAAGGTGATATTCACGAACGAGAGCTCAAAAGGGGACCTTCTAGCATGGAAGAACAGACTATTTCACATAACTAAGTTCAAAATGGTATTCCTTCAGACGGATATGAGAAGGGACGAGAGAATTAGAGCAGCAGATGCAAGGAAGGAGTCCAGGGAGAGTTAGATGGGAACCAGGAGACCACAATCCCTGCAATCCCAGAGGGGAGTTGGGAACCTTCGACAAGAAGTTCACCAGCCCCAGTGGGAGGAGCATCGACCCCATCTTCCACCCCAAAGAAGTCTTACCTACCAAAACCCCTACCAGCCCCCAACTAAAGGCCAGCCCAGTCTACCCTCTCACCTCTCCCCAATCCCTCCCTTCTCCCCAACCCCTTGAATCAGGCCCCACTCCAGCATCCTCTGAACCCATGCTAAGTATCCAACCTGTCCTCTTAAAAAAAAAAAAGTCGCTTCTGGCCGTTTGCCCATATGGCCGAAAATGGACGTAATTTGAAAAAAAAAAATTAAATAAATTTTGGATTTATTTTTCAACAACAGTAAGTTCAGGGTCCTCTGATAGGTTAGGTGGGCAGGAAATTCTCATAAAGTTTCAAAACGTTATGAAAAACGTTATATGAAAGTTTCCTCTTTTAACCTTACAGAGTAAGCCAGACGACTCAAACAGAAAACGGAACAGTACGTCACTTTTGTGAGTCGATTTCATTTCATATTACTTCTAAATTTGGCCATAGTGCGCATACGAGCGAAAAGTGACGTTATTTTTAAGAGGACGGGTTGAAGTATCACACAACACACCAACTACACCCATGGAGGCCAGTCCATAGAGCAACTGTCTGCACCAAAGGAACAGCCAGCAAGAGTAAGAGTAAGTGAGGATGGACAGACGAAAGTGAGCTTCAAAGTGATGAACAAAAACATAGATTGGTTTACGAATAAGTGAACTAGTAAAAAGGAAGTGAGAAGAAAATCCTGACGTAATAGCACTCACAGAAACAAAGCTCTCAGGTATCATAACAAATACAGTGGTTCCACAGTTCTACTATATAGTAAGGAAAGATAGGGAGAGAAGAGGAGGAGGATTGGCTCTGCAGATAAGGAAGGCACAGAGTCACAAAGAGATGGAACTCCCAGGATGTGAAGATTTCAAAGACTACATCGCAGGCACTATGACAATAGGAGGCTCAAGGATAATGCAGCAGTAATATATAACCTCCCATTAAATGACAAAAGACTCAGACAGGAGTATGACAGAAACAACAGGGCAACCATTAACATAATAGAGAGAGCAGCTTCTATCGGTTAAGTCAGGCACGTAAGGAAACAAGGCAGCTAAGCAAAAGGGCATGGAGAAACTATAGGAATAACAGGACACCAGAATGAAGAGAGAGTGGCCAGAGGGCCAAAAATTGGTACCTCATTGTGAGAAGTGTCAGGGTTCTCCCCCCCTTTCAACCTGTGGTTGGGGGGTCGTCCCACAGGTCGTCCCCTCTGTACCGGGCGCCACTACTCGCCCGTGGGCTCCTCTAGTCAACTAAGGGCTGGCCTTATACACCTCTAGCGAGTGGGGAGGTTCCAGCTTCCTATAACTCATCTAAACCTGCCTGTCCTGACACTGGGACATTTTCTTGGATATCTGGTCTACTCAGGTCGCCAGCTGGGTGTTTATACTCGTGTCCCAGCAATACGTCAGTGGTCTTAGTGGTTATCTTAATCAAGGATGCAGTATCACGTGCAGTGCAAGGTGTCACTAATGTTCTCATAAATATATATATATATATAGCCCTAGAGAATGGAGGCTCACTTAAACTCATCAATTAGTTTAAAAGTTTACTGAAGCAAAAGAATATATACACATATAATTGTATAAAGAAATGTAAATGGGGGATATCATCCGCTGGTGGCAACACTCCTCGCTGCACGGCTTCTGGCAACACGGTCAGCTGACTGGGTCCATCCGTCAGGCGGCGGGCACAACCTCGCGCCTCTGGCAACACGATCAGCTGATACCTCTAACTGTCAGAACGTCGTGACTTTCCCACGCCTCTAGCGATGCGATCAGCTGGGCGTTTCAGAGTTGGTTGCTGGCTCTGTGCACACCAGCTACCACCTCCAGGATCACTAACATCCCCGCCTTAATGCTCACACACACACCAACTCATGCCTAATTGAGCTCTTGGCTCCTAGCCTAATATTCTGTCACTTAGACAATAAAATGATGAGTAGAAATGATCACAACTTATAAATTACTCTAGCTTGCCTAGATCAAAAGGGGGTAAAGGGAGGGACAATTATCTACCTTATTTCACTCCACGAAGCTGACTCGTCCTCTGTTGAGGGATGTTGAGTTTCCAGGTCCTGGCGTCTGCTCTGCCGACGACTAGTTCCCAACACACACACAGGTTCCTCCATCGCCTTCATGGTAACGCGTCCTCACCGTGCTAATTCCCAACAGGTACTGCCTTCCTCCTCCTCTTCTCTGGGGTACTGGAGACAGGTACCTCCGTCGTCGTCGTCCACTCTCACTGGCACTCCCGACACCTCGCAGTCTAGCACAGCTTCCCCTCGCCTCACTGCCAGTAGATTTGGCCAGGCCGTAGCTACTCGCTTGATGTTGAATACGTGGTCCTCTGGCGTCCCAGACGTCACCAGCCCATCGTTCCCTCTGCTGCAGACTCTTGATAGAGCCCTTGGCTCTCTAATCTGGTCCGTCCTTGCCTCTGGGCACTCCACGAAAGTTGGATGGCTTCTCAGACTGTCTGCAGAAACGAAGCGGAGCTTTAATCTACTGGTAAGGGCTCTCTAGATCCGGAGCATGCTTGAGAGCATCTTCCCTCTATGACGGCTCGTGACGTACTCTTCCCGCCCAGGCGCCAGCCGCCCCGAGCCCTCCGCTTCATGACGTCACACCGCCCGAGGGCTCTCATCATTGGTCACTTCCGGCACGTGACCTCACCTCGCCAATCAGGTGCCGGAAAGCGTCAGAACGTCTTGGCGGGAAACAGGATGTCTCGACACCATCCTGTGCCTCAAAAGGCGTAAGTCCCTTGCATTATCAAACTTAGCTGGCCATTTTACAGCCAGCTTAATCACACTCCACGCTTTCCCACACATGAAAATGTTCCCTGAACATTAGAGAATACTTAGGCTACGGAGATATGACTCTTCTAAGCTGGGAAGGAAGAAATATAGGGGTGGGACACCGTCACAGAAGAAAAGCAGCGAGACAGTTTGAAAATGACATAGCAAATAAAGCCGAGACCCAACCAAAACTAATTTACAGGCACTGACAAAAAACAGTGAAAGATCAGCTGATGAAACTGAAAAAGGAAAAGAATGGGTTCACAGAGAACCGACAAAGAGGTGTGTGAAAAAGTCAAAAAGAGTCGCCAGGAGGTCATCACAATAGAACAAGGGGAAGTCCCTTAACTATAAATTGCGGCAATAAACCGAACAGATCTGGAAGATATTGAAATTACCAGAGATGATGTTAGGAGATATCTGTTCGATGAAGAAGTGACTAAGGCTGTTGGACCTAATGGAATCGCACCATGGATGCTATTAAAGGGGGCAGAATCACTTTCCGTGCCACTATCTATGGTCAGTAACAAGTCATCAGAAACAGGTGACCTACCAATGAGTTGGAAGACAGCTAACATAGTCCCAATCTACAAAAAGGGGGATATGCAGGAGGCCCTAAACTACAGGCCGGTGTCCATAGCCTGTATACCATGCAAGGTGATGGAGAAGATCGTGAAGAACACATACACACACACACATACACACACACACACACACACACACACACACACACACACACACACACACACACACACACACACACACACACACACACACACACACACACACACACACACACTCACACATACACACACAAACACACACACACACTCACACATACACACACAAACACACACACACACTGTCCAATAGTGGAAAAAAAGATGTGTAAAGAACTCAACAAGAGGTTCCAGAAGGTCTTCACAATAGAACAAGGTGAGGTCACTGTGCTAGGAGAGTGGGCAGTAAACCAGGCGGCCTTGGAACGGTTCGAAATTACGAGAGATGGGTCAAGAGACACCTGTTGGATGTGGATGTGAGATAGGCTGTTGGTCCAGATGGGATCTCACCATGGATATTGAAAGAGTGTGCAGAGGCACTCTGCTTGCCACTCTCCATAGTGTATAGTAGATCACTGGAGACTGGAGACCTACCAGAAATATGGAAGACGGCTAATGTGGTCCCAATATTCAAAAAGGGGGACAGACAAAAGGCAATAGACTACAGGCCAGTGTCCTTGACTTGTATACCGTGCAAGGTGATGGAGAAGATCGTGAAAAAAAACCTAGTAACACATCTTGAGAGAAGGGAGTTCGTGGCAACCCATCAACATGGGTTCTGGGAGGGTAACTCTTGCCTTACAGACTTAAAACAATTATACAACCTGGGGACAAAGATTAAGCAAGAAAGAAAAGGATGAGTTTTCTTGGACTGTAGAAAAGCCTTTGACACAGTACCCCATAAGAGGCTGGTACATAAACTGCAGAGACAGACAGGATTGACTAGTAAGGTGCTCCAGTGGAAAAGGGAGTACCTAAGCAATAGGAGGCAGAGAGTTACAGTGAGGGGGTGACCTTAGATTGGTGTCAAGTAACCAGCGGAGTCCCACAGGGCTCTATACTCGGTCCTATTCTGTTTCTGATATGCGTAAATGATCTCCCGGAGGGTATAGACTCATTCCTCTCAATGTTTGCTGACGATGCCAAAATTTGAAAAGGATTAAGACAGAGGAGGACTGCTTGAGGCTTCAAGAAGACCTAGGCAAACTGAAGGAATGGTCGAACAAATGGTTGTTAGAGTCTAACCCAAGCAAATGTAATGTAATGAAGATAGGCGAAGGGAGCAGGAAGCCAGATACAAAGTATCATTTGGGAGATGAAATTCTTCAAGAGTCAGAGAGAGAGAAAGTCCTATGGGTTGATATCACGCCAGACCTGTCCCTTAAAACCCATGTCAAGAGGATAATATCAGCGGCATATGCCAAGTTGGCCAACATAAGAACGACATTTAGGAACTTGTGTAAGGAATCTTTCAGGTCTTTGTATACCACATATGTTAGACCAATCCTGGAGTATGCAGCCTTAACACGGAGTCCAAATCTAGTCAAGCATAAGACTAAACTGGAAAAGGTTCAAGCCCCCCGCAAGGACAACTAGGTGAGTACAACTAGGTGAGTACACGCACACGCACACACACATATGATATACTACATATTCTGATATATCTAAATTACTCCCAGAGGGAATAGACTCGTATCTCTCAATGTTTGCTGATGATGCAAAAATTATGATGAGGATTGAAACAGAGGATGATAGTAGGAGGCTACAAGATGACCTAGACAGACTGAATGAATGATCCATCAATTGGCTGTTAAAGTTCAACCCGAGTAAATGCAAATTAATGAAACTAGGCGGTGGAAACAGAAGGCCAGACAATGGATACAGAATAAGAGATGAAGTACCTAATGGAACGGACAGAGAGAAAGATCTAGGAGTTGATATCACACCAAACCTGTCTCCTGAAGCCCACATAAAAAGAATAACGTCTGCGGCATATGCGAGGCTGGCCAACATCAGCACAGCGTTCAGGAACCTGTGTAAGGAATCATTCAGAATCTTGTACACCACATATGAAAGACCAATCCTGGAGTATGCAGCCCCCAGCATGGTGCCCGTACCTTGTCAAGCACAAGACGAAGCTGGAAAAAGTCCAAAGGCATGCCACTAGACTAGTACCAGAACTAAGAGGCATGAGTTACGAGGAAAGGCTGCGAGAAATGTACCTTTCGACGCTGGAACGCAGAAGAGTAAGTGGGAGACATGGTCACAACCTACAAAATCCTCAGGGGAATCGACCGGGTAGATAAGGATAAACTATTCAACGCTGGTGGTACGCGAACAGGGGGACGCAGGTGGAAACTGAGTACCCACATGAGCCACAGGGACGTTAGAAGGAACTTTTTCAGTGTCAGAGTAGTTAACGGATGGAATGCATTAGGCAGTGATGTGGTGGAGGCTGACTCCATACACAGTTTTAAATGTAGATATAATAGAGCCAAGTAGGCTCAGGAATTTGTACACCAGTTGATTGACAGCAAACCCCAGCAAACACAAATAGGTGAGTACAAATAGGTGAGTACACACTCTCCAATCTCCTGCCACCTTCCCCCTATATCCTCCTCTCCCTCTGCTCCCCACTACCATCCCCCTCTCTATCTCCCTCCTCTCTCTCTTAATCTCTCTGATCCTCGTAGAGTAACACTAACCCTACGGAACAAAAAGGGATCAAGCATGATGGTAGGAAAATAGAACACAGTTGGAGGAGAGGGACAGGGAGAGTCATATATAGAGATGACTGCTAGTGCATGGACGTGAAATCAGGGGGGGGGGATTGAAAGACATGAAGGAAACTATAAGTAATTTGCAAATGGAACTAAGTGCAGCACAGGAGGAAATAGAACACCTAAAAACAAGCCCTTCTCAAACTCTGGCCCAGGCAATTAACCCCCAAGTAGCAGGGGATGTTGCAATGGCAGGGACCCCTACAATGGGTGCCACCTTTGCTGAAATACTGAGGAAGGGCACAGAAGCCATGTCCACAGTCAAGAAAGTCGCAATGAAAGCAGTGACTTCAGAGGAGGCAGGTAATAGAAAGGAAAAGAGCTGTAGTCGTGATAGGTATTAGAAACAAGAAGGTTACAAGTAGGAAGAATTAAGGGCTAAGGACAAAGCTGTAGTGTCAGGGATACTGAAGGAAAGAGGAATGGAAAGGGCTGACCAATGCATAGAAAAAGCGTTTTGTATTGGCCAGTACAAAAAGACAAAAATCGATTGATCAAGGTAGTAGTCAGGAATGAGGCCATCAAAGAGGACATCCTAGTAAAGAAGAGCATACTGAAAAATGTAAGGAAATATGAAGAGGCATTCCATCAGAGGGACATGACCAGGGACGAGATAATAGTCAGCAGATGCAAGGAAAGACACAGGGAAAGGGAAGTGAGTCAGAGAACATCTGCCTTCAACAAAACAATAACAGAGGGGAGTGGGGAACCCCAATCCAGCAATTCAGGAACCCCAGAGGGGACTGCAATACCCTAAACCACCACTCCATAGGAGAAAGCACAAACCCTCCTTTGCCCCTACACAATGGTCATCATACCACCCAAATGCTCTGTCTCCCCTTAACCCGTGTACCCCCTGCCTCCCAAATCCCTGGACTTCTTCCTGCCCCAAGTAGGCCCAGGCAAGATCTAAGTCACTCCATTCCCCACCCTACCTTCCCCCCTAACCCCTGGTTACTACCCCATCGGAGGATGAGCCTACCCAAGTAGCCCTGTCCATGGAACGGCTTCCTATATTAGTGGCGAGGGTTGGGCGTAAATGGATATTGGAGTCTGCTCCAAGGGAGTTTACTCTAACTTCGATGGGACTACCAATAAAGCAAGTGAACTGGCGGAATGGGTGCAGGAAGATAACCCAGATGTAAATGGACTCACAGAAACTGTCAGGAGTCATAACAAACGCTGTTTTCAAAAGAGTACTGTAGAGTAAGGAAAGAGAGGGAAGGGCGAGGAGGAGGAGGAGGGTTTGGCCTGCTGATAAGGAAGGACTGGAGTTTTGAAGAGATGGAAATTCCGGGCTGTAACGGATTCAGAGTCTGCATAACATGAACTATGACAATTGGGTGGACCTAAAATAATAGTGGCTGTCATTTACAACCCTCCACTAAATGACAGAAGACCCAGGCAGGAGATCCACAGGAACCACAAACCAATAATATAATAGAGAGAGCACCTTCAGTTGCCTGCAGGAATGGCTCCAGACTCTTAATCATGGTCGATCAACCATGGAAAGATAGACTGGGAGAGTGGGGACCCACATGGTGGTGCAGATACATGGAGAGCTAAACTCTTGTAAGTGGCAACAAGGAACTTTCTGAGTCAACATGTCAGGGAACCCACAAGAATGAGAGGCAATGACGAACCAGCTAGACTTGACCTGATATTCACCATGAATGAGTCAGAAATAGGGGAAGTCAAATTTGAAGCCCCCATAGGAATGAGTGACCACAGTGTATTGACATTTGAGTACTTGGTGGAGGTAGGGATAACCTATCCAAGGATGGGATCGGAAGGGAAAAGATTAAATTACCGAAGAGGAAAATATGACGAAATGAGAACCTACCTAATGGGAATACCATGGGAAACAGAACTCAGAGAAAAGACTGTACAGGATATGATGGACTACGACACCCGAAAGTGCCACGAACCTGCAGACAGGTTTGTCCCGGTCCAAAAGGAGAAAAATGAAAATCAACAGAAGAATCCATGCAGGAATGCATGGAATGCAGGAATCAATCAGGAATGCAAGGTAATGAAGCAATTGAGTACAAGAACATGGAGAAACTACAGAAATAACAGAACACCGGAGAGCAGGGAGAGATACCAGAGGGCCAGGAATGAGTAACTCAGAGTGAGGAGGGAAGCAGAGAGACAGTATGAAAATGACATAGCGAGTAAAACCAAGACCCAACCAAAACTGCTCCCAGCCTCATCAGGAGGAAAACAGCAGTGAAGGAACAAGTGATGAAACTGAGAACAGATACACAGGGTTTAACAAGGTGTGTGAAGAATTCAACAAGAGATTCCAGGAGGTCTTCACAATGGAACAAGGAGAAGTCCCTGCACTAAATGAGGAGGCAAACCAAGCAGCCTTGGGGAAATTTCAGCTCACCACTGATGAGGTTAAAAGGAATCTATTGCAGCTGAATGTGACAAAGGCTGTTGGGCCAGACAAAATCTCACCGTGAATACTAGAAGGAGGTACAGAAGCACTAGGTGTACAACTCTCTATGGTGTAAAACAAGTCACTGGAAACAGAAGACCTACCGGAAAACTGGAAGACGGCTAATGTAGTCCCAGAATACAAAAAGGGTGACAGGCAAGAGGCAGTGAACTACAGACCAGTTTCCCCTAACTTGTATACCATGCAAGGTGATGGAGATGATCGTGAGGAAAAGGCTTGTAGGTCATCTGGAGGGAAACAGCTTTGTAACACACCACCAGCATGGGTTCAGAGATGGTAAATCGTGCCTCACAGGCTTATTAGAATTCTATGACCAAGCAACAAAAATTAGGCAAGAAAGAGAAGGGTGGGCAGACTGCATTTTCTTGGATTGTCAGAAAGCCTTTGACACAGTACCCCATAAAAGGTAGATGCATAAGTTGGAGAAACACGCAGGAGTAACTTGTAGGGCGTTCCAGTGGATAAGGGAGCACCTAAGCAATAGGAAGCAGAGAGTTACAGTGAGGGGGTGTGACCTCAGATTGGCGGGAAGTCACCAGTGGAGTCCCACAGGGCTCTGTACTCGGACCTATCCTGTTTCTGATATACGTAAATGATCCCCCAGAGGATATAGACTCATTCCTCTCAATGTTTGGTAACGACGCCAAAATTAAAAGAAGGATTAAGACAGAGGAGGAGTGCTGGAGGCTTTAAGATCTGGACAAGCTGCAGGAATGGTCGAACAAATGGTTGTTAAAGTTTAACCCAAGCAAATGTAATGTAATGAATATAGGTGTAGGGAACAGGAGACCAGACACAAAGTATCATTTTGGAGATTAAATGGTTGATACCGGGTTGATACCTGGTTGATAGGGTTCTCAGAGTTCTTCTACTCCCCAAGCCCGGCCCGAGGCCAGGCTTTACTTGTGAGAGTTTGGTCCAAAAGGCTGTTGCTTGGAGCGGCCCGCAGGCCCATATATCCACCACAGCCCGGTTGGTCCGGCACTCCTTTAAGGAAACAATCTAGTTTCCTCTTGAGGATGTCCACTGTTTTTTCCGACAATATTTCTTATAGTTGCTGGGAGGACGTTGAACAACCGCGGACCTCTGATGTTTATATAGTGTTTTCTGATTGTGCCTATGGCACATCTGCTCTTCACTGGTTCAATTCTGTATTTTATTCCATATCGTTCACTCCAGTACGTTGTTATTTTACTGTGTAGATTTGGGACCTGGCCCTCCAGTATTTTCCATGTGTATATTATTTGGGATTTTTCTTGTCTCCTCTCTAGAGAGTAAATTTGGAGGGCTTTGAGACGAGCCCAATAATTTAAGTCTCGTTTATGCGTGCCGTGTATGTTTTCTGTGTTCCCTCTATTTCAGCAATCTCTCCTGCTCTGAAGGGGGAAGTGAGTACTGAGCAGTACTCAAGACGGGACAACACAATTGATTTGAAGAGTACAACCATTGTGATGGGATCTCTGGATTTGTAGTTTCTCGTAATCCATCCTATCATTTTTCTGGCGGACGTAATATTTGCTTGGTTATGCTCAAGCCTTAACATTTGCTTGGTTATGCTATGTCTAAACGTTAGGTCGTCGGACATCATAATTCCCAAATCCTTGACATGCTGTTTTCCTATTATGGGCAGATTCGATTGTGTTTTGTCCCCTGAATTATGTTTCAGATCCTCATTTTTGCCGTACCTGAGTAACTGGAATTTATCACTGTTAAACATCATGTTATTTTCTGCTGCCCAATCGAAAACTTTGTTAATATCTGTTTGTAGCTTATCAATGTCTTCAGCAGAGGTAATTTTCATGCTGATTTTTGTATCATCTGCAAAGGATGACACGAAGCTGTGACTTGTATTTTTATCTATATCTGATATGAGAATAAGGAACAGCAGTGGTGCAAGGACTGTACCTTGAGGTACACAGCTTTTTACTGAGCTTGGACTCGATTTTATTTGGTTGACTGTTACCCCTTTGTGTTCTGTTCGACAGAAAATTGAGTAACCAGCGTCCCACTTTACCAGTTATACCCATTGACCTCATTTTGTGTGCTATCACTCCATGGCCACATTTGTCGAATGCCTTTGCAAAGTCTGTGTATACAACATCTGCTTTCTCTTTTTCTTCTAATGCCTCAGTGATTTTGTTGTAATGGTCAAGTAGCTGTGAGAGGCATGATCTTCCTGCTCTAAATCCATGTTGGCCTGGATTGTGGAGGTCATTGGTTTCCATGAATCTAGTGACCTGACTCCTGATCACTCTCTCAAATACTTTTATTAAGTGGGACGTTAGTGCAACTGGTCTATAATTCTTTGCCAATGCTTTGCTACCACCCTTGTGTAGAGGGGCTATGTCTGCTGCTTGCGGCGCATCTGGTATCTCCCCCGTGTCCAAGCTCTTCCTGAACACTATACTGAGTGCCTGTGCTACTGGCACTTTGCCTTTCTTTATAAATATTGAATTCCATCAGTCTGGACCCGGGTCTGAGTGCCCAACCCGTTCTCGCAAATTCGTAAAGTCAATATTGACTTATTAACTACGTGCATAGGTGATATACTAAACATAATAGATACCCCTAAAAAGATTCATAGAAAACACCGACCTTACCTAACCTTGTTAGTATCTTAAGATAAGCATCTTATTGCTTCGTAATTACAATTATTACTTAACCTATACCTATTATAGGTTAGGTAATAATTGTAATTACGAAGCAATAAGATGCTTATCTTAAGATACTAACAAGGTTAGGTAAGGTCGGTGTTTTCTATGAATCTTTTTAAGGGTATCTATTATGTTAAGTATGTCACCTATGCACATATTTAATAAGTCAATATTGACTTATTAAATTTGCGAGAACGGGTTGCTGAGTGCATGGGCATATTGTCAATTTCTCTTTCAAAATCTGCTACGCTCGTTTTGATACCAGTTATATTTACAGTTGCTTGGATATCACGCATAAAGAAGTTGTCTGGATCTTCCACTTTCATGCTGAGTATCGGAGTGCTAAACATGTCTTCATACTGCTTTTTTAGGATTTCACTAATTTCTTTGTCATCCTCAGTGTACGAACCTTCACTAGTACGAATAGGTCCAATACTGGCAGTGGTTGATTTAGCATATGCGAAGAAATATTTTGGGTTTTTCTATAATTCTTGAATTGCTTTCTGTTCTAGTTGCCTTTCTCCAGCCTGATAGGAATGCTTCAGTCTCTGTTCGATTTCTTCAATCTCCCTGTTTAAATTATTCCTTCTCTGTATGGAGAGTCGTGTCTGCTTAAGCATTTCCGTTAATTTCTTCCTTCTTTTGTAATGTCGTCTGCGTTCTCTCTCTACATTGGACCTCTTTCTGGCTTTCCTCAAAGAAACATGTTTCAGACAGACTTCATATGCTTCAGAAGTCGGTTTTTTTTATTCCTTGTGTAGGATTTTTATTCCTTAGAACATTTTCCCATTGAATGTTTGTAAGTTCCCTGTTTATTTTCTCCCAGTCTATCCTTTTATTATTAATATTGAATTTTTTGAATAACTCTTCTCGCTTGTTGTTTCTCTTGGGCCTACTACCGTTATTAATGTTAGTTTGTACTTCCATGAGTTTGTGGTCCGAGTACGTAGTGTCTGAGACAGTAATGTCTCTGATTAGCTCATCATTGTTCGTGAATATCAGGTCCAGCGTGTTCTCGTTCCTAGTTGGTTCTGTAATCTGCTGACTGAGCGAGAATTTGTCACAGAATCTCAGTAGTTCTCTGACCTGTGGTTGGTTATTTCCAGGTTGATTTCCTGCTATAATGTTATTGTTTACTATTCTCCATTTTAAACTGGGTAGATTGAAGTCTCCAAGGAAGATAATATCTGGTACTGGGTTTGCTGGGTTATCAAGGATATTCTCTATTTTTTGGACCTGTTCATTGAATTCCTCAACTGTTGCATCTGGAGGTTTGTATATTAGAATAATAATTAGATTTACATTCTCTACCTTGATTCCAAGTACCTCTACCACCTCATATGTCTAGTTCAGGAGCTCTGTGCATGCCAGCTCCTCTTTAATATGCAGACAAACTCCTCCACTTGACCTAATTACTCTGTTACATTTATATAGATTACAATTTGGAATCCAGATTTCACTATCCATGTGGTCTTTTGTGTGGGTTTTTATAAATGCACCAAATATTGAGTTCGATTCTATTAGGAGACCATTTATGAACTTAACTTTATTTCTTGAATTTGGTTTTGGCCTTTTATGTTTGCAAATAGGAACGATTTCCCATATTGTGTGTCACTTCTTGTGGGCTTTGGTAGTTCTCCCCCATCTCCACCCTGGTCCAGGGTGTGTTGTTTTGGTAGTGTTTCGTCTAGTTTTGGTAATAGTAGTACGGGTGTGGTGTGGTGTAGTACCTGTGTGATTGTTGATAATTCGTATTCTAGTCTTGTGGGTATCTCCCTTCCCCTCCGTAATCTTGCAGTGGTCCCATCTGAGTGTTCCTCTCTTTTATATTTTCTACTCTGTTTCTGCCTTCCTCTAAAAAAATTCCAGTAGTGTCATATTAATCTTCTCGTCTATAACGCTGTGTACCTCTCACGTGGAATTCCGGACCCTGAAGATTGTAACATTTTTTGTCCCTAATTGAAAATGTACATAATTTAGGGTGGAAGTATCTGCACTCCGTTCCAAAACGGCATGTAACCCTCGCCAACATGTTCCTGCAAAATCGAGGCTGCAGAAAAGTGCATTTTGCTCCTAATTTCCCATATTTGCATGATCCTTGTGCATAGAATTTGCAAATACTTTCATCTTTTACTTTTTTCATGGTATTTATACCTGTGCCTGTCTTGTCTACCTCTTTATTGGAGCCAACTCCGTCTTTCGTCCCAATTCCTTCATTTAAGCATTCTGTCTCACTGTTGCTCTCATCGTTTATATTACCTGGCTCTGCAATATTGCTCATGTTGTGTACCACAATACCCTCTTTCTCCACACTACTGCTGCGGTTCTCTAAACTATCTGTTCCTGAGTTTTGGTCGTTATCCAATGTTGACTTTTCCCAGTCCGCATATATCACTGGTAGCCTGTCTGTGAATGATAATCTCTGTGACTCGGGAATGTTTTTCATCAGTTTAGTTATGTTCTCCAACATTAACCTGTCATCTTTGCAACCCCAGTAAATTCCTTGCTTGCTTGTGCATCCTGGAGATAATTCTACACAGCCCAGGTGAAATCTTTTGTCATAGATGCAACACTTGACGCCTACAGTAAGTCTTCCCAGTACTCCCCAACACTCGCCACACCTCTCCATTGTCTGATGTATTGTATTGTATTTGTGCTTCACTGTATGGATCACTTGTTGATTTCAGTAATTTTATTATTTACAATATTACATATATATATTTATAATATTTTATGTATACCGTATATTTGCAATATTATATGTTGCTTTGTTCAAACTTTATGGCCAGGTACTTAGCGTAGGGTAGAGCCATGGTCGGGGCGTGATGTATTGTTGACCCTTCGTGTCCCTGGGTGGATGCCACCAGTTACTTGATTTATAACACTAATATATTATTTCTTTGTATTTTTACAAGGAATTCTCTGCCTAATTTCCGGCTTGCAGTGGTATTTACTCACTCTGTTACTAATTCCTAGATCCACATTCCATATTACACCATATATTGTCCGTATATTATCACTGAGGGACGTACCCTGGGGAGGCAGTTGAAATAGGCACGGGCTCTTGAAATACTTCAAGAGTCAGAGAGAGAGAGAAAGACCTGGGGGTTGATATCACGCCAGACATGTCCCCTGAAGCTCATATCCGGAGGATAACATCAGCGGCATATGCCAGGTTGGCTAACATAAGAACGGCCTTTAGAAACTTGAGTAAGGAATCTTTCAGAACTTTGCATACCACATATGTCAGACCAATCCTGGAGAATGCGGCTCCAGCATGGAGTCCATATTTAGACAAGGATAAGACTAAACTGGAAAAGGTTCAAAGGTTTGCCACCAGACTAGTACCCGAATTGAGGGGTATGGGCTTCGAGGAGAAGCTATGGGAATTAAACCTCACGTCACTGTGAGACAGGAGAGCTAGAGGGGACATGATGACCATATACAAAATTCTCAGAGGAATTGATAGCGTAGATAAAGACAGACTATTTAACACAAGGGGGCACACGCCCTAGGGGACAGGTGGAAATTGAGTGCCCAAATGAGCCATAGAAGCGTTAGAAAGAGTTTGTTCAGTGTCAGAGTAGTAGACAAATGGAATGCATTAGAAGGTGATGTGGTGGAGGCTGACTCCATACACAGCTTCAAGTTTAGATATGATAGAGCACAGTGTACATTAGTTGATTGACAGTTGAGAGGCGGGCCGAAGGAGCAGAGTTCAACCTCCACAGGCATGACTAGGTTAATAACACTAGGTCAATACACACGCACATACAGACTACATAACAGGCACTATAACAATAACGATGGGAGGACCAAGAGTAGTAGTAGCAGTGATATATAACCCTCCACCGAATGACAGATGACCCAGTCAAGAGTATGACAACAACAACATGGCAGTTAACACTATAATTAAGAAGGCAGCCTCTGCTGCCTGTAGAAATAGTTCCCATCTGCTCATCATGGAGGACTTCAATCATGGAAGGATAGACTGGGAGAACAAGGACCTGCATGGAGGTGAGGAGACATGGAGAGCTAAACTACTGGAGGTGGCGACAAAAACCTTCTTAAGCCAGCATGTCAGGGAACCCACAAGGATGAGAAAAAAACGATGAACCAGCGAGACTCGACCTAGTCTTCACTCTGAACGACTCAGACATAAGGGAAATCGGTTTCGAGGCCCCAGTAGGAATGAGCGACCACAGTGTACTGGTGTTGAGTATCTGGTTAAAGAAGGTTTAATGTACTCAAGGAAGGGAACTGAAAACAAAACGCTGGCATTCCGAAAAGGAAACAATGTGTAGATAACAAAATTCCTAACAGATATAATATGGGAAAAAGAGCTCAGAGGAAAAGACGGCCCAAGACATGATGGACTACATCACACAGAAGTGTAAGGAAGCAGCAGACAAGTTCGTCCCAGTCCAAAAGGGAAAATGAATTGCAGATGACAAACTCATGGTTTAATCAGAGATGTAAGCTAGCAAAGCAACTAAGTAAAAGAGCGTGGAGAAACTATAGAAATAAAGGACACTTGAGAGCAGAGAAGGATACCAGAGTGCCAGGAATGAATATGTCAGGTTGAGAAGAGAGGCAAAAGGACAATACGGAAACGACATAGTAAACAAGGCAAAGACTCAACCTAAATTGCTGCATAGCCACATCAATAGAAAAACAACAGTGCAGGAACAGGTAATGCAACTGAGGATAGGGGCAGACAGATTCACTACAAACGACAAGGAAGTGTGTGAGGAACTCAATGAGAAAATCTATGAGGTCTTCACACTAGAGCAAGAAGTTCCAAAGATAAGAAAAGGAATAGTTAATCAGGCACCACAAGAGGAGTTTGGGATTACCAGTGGATCTGACAGGAAACTTTTCCTAAAATTGGATGTGATAAAGACTATAGGCCCGGATGGAATATCACCAAGGATACTATAGGAAGGAGCAGAAGCACTGCGCTTTCCACTCTCCACGATGAATATCAAATCACTGGTAACAGGTGAACTGCGAAACATTTGGAAGACGGTTAATGTAGTCCCGATATACAAGAAGGGGGATAGACAGGAGGCACTGAACTACAGGCCAGTGTCCGTAACCTGAATACCATGCAAGCTGACGGAGAAGATTGTGCAAAAAAAAAAAGCTAGTGCAACATTTGGAGCGAAGGAACTTTGTGACAACACCAACATGGATTCAAGGATGCAAGTCCTGCCTCACAGGATTAGTTGAATTCTACGCCCAGGCAAAAACAGGCAAAAAAGAGAGGGGTGGGCAAAATGCATATATCTGGACAGTCAGAAAGCCTTTAACACAGTACCACACAGGAGGCTAGTGAAAAAGCTAAAGATGGAGGCAGGAGATCATCTGGGACCTCACCCCTCACATTTACTCGCTGTCTTATGTTACTTAGGTACTCCCTTATCCAATGAGCACCTTCATTTTCACTCCTATGAAATCGAAGCTGGAAAAAGTTCAGAGGCATGCCTCTAAAGGCTAGTCCCAGAACTAAGAGGCTTGAGATACGAAAAAAGGCTGCTTGAGATGCACCTCACGATACTGGAAGTCAGAAGAGAAAGGGGAGACATGATAAACACCTTCAAAATTCTCAGAATAATTGACAGGGAAGATAAGGATAAACTTTTAAACATGGGAGGTACACGAATAAGGGGACAAAGGTGGAGACTCAGTACCCAAATGAGCCACAGAGACGTTAGAAAGAACTTTTTCAGTGTCAGGGTAGTTAACAGGTGGAATGCATTAGGCAGTGATGTGGTGGAGGCTGACTCCATACACAGTTTCATATGTAGATATGATCGAGCCCAGTAGGCTCAAGAATTTGTACATCAGTTGATTGACGTTGAGAAGCGGGACCAAAGAGCTAGAGCTCAACCCCCGCAGCACAACTAGGTGAGTAAACACACACATTTGCAACACTGTAGCAAAAGTTTTCTTTCAGGGAATTCTGTACTAGGAGTTAAAGTTTTATTTTATGTTTTTACATCGTCACTCATGCTGTGAGTGGACACACCGCCATAGTGACAGTATTGGGCAGCGTCACTCATCCTGTGAGTGGACACACCGCCATAGTGACAGTATTGGGCAGCGTCACTCATCCTGTGAGTGGACACACAGTCATAGTGACAGTATTGGGCAGCGTCACTCATCCTGTGAGTGGACACACCGCCATAGTGACAGTATTGGGCAGCGTCACTCATCCTGTGAGTGGACACACCGCCATAGTGACAGTATTGGGCAGCGTCACTCATCCTGTGAGTGGACACACCGCCATAGTGACAGTATTGGGCAGCGTCACTCATCCTGTGAGTGGACACACCGCCATAGTGACAGTATTGGGCAGCACCACTCATCCTGTGAGTGGACACACCGCCATAGTGACAGTATTGGGCAGCGTCACTCATCCTGTGAGTGACACACCACCATAGTGACAGTATTGGACAGCGTCACTCATCCTGTGAGTGGACACACCGCCATAGAGACAGTATTTTGCAGCGTCACTCATCCTGTGAGTGAAAACAACGCCATAGTGAGAGTATTGGGCAGCGTCACTCATCCTGTGAGTGGACACACCGCCATAGTGACAGTATTGGGCAGCGTCACTCATCCCGTGAGCGGACACGCCACCATAGTAACAGTATTGGGCAGCGTCACTCATCCCGTGAGCGGACACACCACCATAGTGACAGTATTGGGCAGCGTCACTGATCCAGTGAGTGGACACACCGCCATAGTGACAGTATTGGGCAGCGTCACTCATCCTGTGAGTGGACACACCACCATAGTGAAACTATTGGAGAGCGTCACTCATCCTGAGAGTGGACACACCGCCATAGTGACAGTATTGGGCAGCGTCACTCATCCTGTGAGTGGCCACACCCCCATAGTGACAGTATTAGGCATCGTCACTCATCCTGTGAGTGGACACACCACCATAGTGACAGTATTGGGCAGCGTCACTCATCCTGTGAGTGGACACACCACCATAGTGAAACTATTGGAGAGCGTCACTCATCCTGAGAGTGGACACACCGCCATAGTGACAGTATTGGGCAGCGTCACTCATCCTGTGAGTGGCCACACCCCCATAGTGACAGTATTAGGCATCGTCACTCATCCTGTGAGTGGACACACCACCATAGTGACAGTATTGGAGAGCGTCACTCATCCTGAGAGTGGACACACCGCCATAGTGACAGTATTGGAGAGCGTCACCCATCCTGCGATTGGACACACCGCCATAGTGACAGTATTGGGCAGCGTCACTCATCCTGTAAGTGGACACACCGCCATAGTGACAGCATTAGGCAGCGTCACACATCCTGTGAGTGGACACACCGTCATAGTGACAGTATTGGGCAGCACCACTCATCCTGTGATTGACACTCTGCCATAGTGACAGTATTGGGCAGCGTCACACATCCTGTGAGTGGACACACCACCATATTTACAGTATTGGGCAGCGCCACTCATCGTGTGAGTGGACACACCGCCATAGTGACAGTATTGAGCAGCGTCACTCATCCTGTGAGTGACACACTGCCATAGTGACAGTATTGGGCAGCACCACTCATCCTGTGAGTGGACACACCGCCATAGTGACAGTATTGGGCAGCATCACTCATCCTGTGAGAGAGACACACCGCCATAGTGACAGTATTAGGCAGCGTCACTCATCCTGTGAATTGACACACCGCCATAGTGACAGTATTGGGCAGCGTCACTCATCCTGTGAGTGAACACACCGCCATAGTGACAGTATTGGAGAGCGTCACTCATCCTGAGAGTGGACACACCGCCATAGTGACAGTATTGGAGAGCGTCACTCATCCTGAGAGTGGACACACCGCCATAGTGACAGTATTGGGCAGCGTCACTCATCCTGTGAGTGGACACACCGCCATAGTGACAGTATTGGAGAGCGTCACTCATCCTGAGAGTGGACACACCGCCATTGTGACAGAATTGGGCAGCGTCACTGATCCTGTGAGTGGACACACCACCATAGTGACAGTATTGGGCAGCGTCCCTCATCCCGTGAGCGGACACACCACCATAGTGACAGTATTGGGCAGCGTCACTCATCCCGTGAGCGGACACACCACCATAGTGACAGTATTGGGCAGCGTCACTGATCCTGTGAGTGGACACACCGCCATAGTGACAGAATTGGGCAGCGTCACTCATCCTGTGAGTGGACACACCACCATAGTGAAAGTATTGGAGAGCGTCACTCATCCTGAGAGTGGACACACCGCCATAGTGACAGTATTGGGCAGCGTCACTCATCCTGTGAGTGGACACACCGCCATAGTGACAATATTAGGCACCGTCAATCATCCTGTGAGTGGACACACCACCATAGTGAAAGTATTGGAGAGCGTCACTCATCCTGAGAGTGGACACACCGCCATAGTGACAGAATTGGGCAGCGTCACTGATCCTGTGAGTGGACACACCACCATAGTGACAGTATTGGGCAGCGTCACTGATCCTGTGAGTGGACACACCGCCATAGTGACAGAATTGGGCAGCGTCACTCATCCTGTGAGTGGACACACCACCATAGTGAAAGTATTGGAGAGCGTCACTCATCCTGTGAGTGGACACACCGCCATAGTGACAGTATTTGGCAGCGTCACTCATCCTGTGAGTGGACACACCGTCATAATGACAGTATTGGCAGCGCCACTCATCCTGTGATTGACACTCCGTTATAGTGACAGTATTAGGCAGCGTCACACATCCTGTGAGTGGACACACCGCCATAGTTACAGTATTGGCAGCGCGACTCATCCCGTGAGTGGACACACCGCCATATTGACAGTAATGGGCAGCGCCACTCATCCTGTGAGTGGACACACCGCCATATATACAGTATTGGGCAGCGTCACTCATCCTGTGAGTGGACACACACTGCCATAGTGACAGTATTGGGCAGCGTCACTCATCCTGTGAGTGACACACCGCCATAGTGACAGTATTGGGCAGCGCCACTCATCCTGTGAGTGGACACAACGCCATAATGACAGTATTGGGCATCGTCACTCATCCTGTGAGTGGACACACCGCCATAGTGACAGTACTGGTCAGCGCCACTCATCCTGTGAGTGGACACACCGCCATAGATACAGTACTGGGCAGCGTCACTCATCCTGTGAGTGGACACACCGCCATAGTGACAGTACTGGTCAGCGTCACTCATCCTGTGAGTGGACACACCGCCATAGAGACAGTACTGGGCAGCGTCACTCATCCTGTGAGTGAACACACCGCCATAGTGACAGTATTTGGCAGCGTCACTCCTCCTGTGAGTGACACACCGCCATAGTGACAGTATTGGGCAGCGTCACTCATCCTGTGAGTGGACACACCGCCATAGTGACAGTATTGGGCAGCGTCACTCACCCTGTGAGTGAACACACCGCCATAGTGACAGTATTGGACAGCGTCACTCCTCCTGTGAGTGACACACCGCCGTTGCAGAACTTCTAGGAGACATAAAGAGGAATATAAGGCTTCTTGTTCTCCTCTACCATTCCTTCTCTTTACCATCTCTCCTCCTGCTCCCTCTACATGTAACAAGAGTCTCCCTCTTTAGTATACACATTCCTAAAATGTGTTTCCCCTCGTTCATCTTTCTCTCCCCTCTCCCTCTCTTCCTAATATATCTTTATTTCTCTAGTTTTTATCACAAAATATATATCATTCGTTAATCTTCTTCTCTGTCATTCATAACAACTCACACCTTCCCTCTAACCCTTCCCTCTAACCCTTCCCTCTAACCCTTCCCTCTAACCCTTCCCTCTAACCCTTCCCTCTAACCCTTCCCTCTAACCCTGCCCTCTAACCCTTCCCTCTAACTCTTCCCTCTAACCCTTCCCTCTAACCCTTCCCTCTAACCCTTCCCTCTAACCCTTCCCTCTAACTCTTCCCTCTAACCCTTCCCTCTAACCCTTCCCTCTAACTCTTCCCTCTAACCCTTCCCTCTAACCCTTCCCTCTAACCCCTCCCTCTAACCCTTCCCTCTAACCCTTCCGTCTAACCCTTCCCTCTAACTCTTCCCTCTAACCCTTCCCTCTAACCCTTCCCTCTAACCCTTCCCTCTAACCCTTCCCTCTAACCCTTCCCTCTAACCCTTCCCTCTAACTCTTCCCTCTAACCCTTCCCTCTAACCCTTCCCTCTAACTCTTCCCTCTAACCCTTCCCTCTAACTCTTCCCTCTCATAATATATGACGTTTTTTGTCATTCTTTCTATGTTCAGAGTTACATTTTCCTATTTTCTCTCCCACGAAGACATTCCCTCCATTAAGAGGCAGGGAGCCAGGCAAGAGGACAGCCAGTGGTTCAATAGGCAGTGCAAGGGAGATGAAACTATGAACAGGGAAACATGGAAAAATTAAACAAAAACGAAGGAGTGTTAATAAGGAGAGTGGATATAAATGGAGTAAGTGCTTTTTCAAGAAAGACCTGGGTAAATACTGGTTTGGAAATAAGATGATTTTTTTATAGAAACAACTAGCAGATGGTTAATCAGATACGGGATCGCTGGATTGTTTCAGAAGCTGGTTAGACATATTTATGAATGCGTCACACTCTAACCCTCACACTACATCCCTCACACTTCACCCTCACACTCCACCCTCACACTCCACCCCTCACACTCCACCCCTCACACTCCACCCTTCACACTCCACCCTCACACTCCACCACTCGCACTCCACCCTCACACTCCACCCCTCACACTCCACAACTCACACTCCACTCCTCACACTCCACCCCTCACACTCCATCCTTCACACTCCACCCCTCACACTACATTCCTCACACTCCACCCTCACACTCCACCCCTCACACTCCACCCTCACACTACATCCCTCACACTCCACCCCTCACACTTCATCCTTCACACTCCACCCCTCACACTCCATCCCTTACACTCCACCACTCACACTCCACCCTCACACTCCAACCCTCACACTCCACCCTCACACTCCACCCCTCACACTCCACCCCTCACACTCCACCCTCACACTCCACCCCCTCACACTCCACCCTCACATTCCACCCCTCACTCTCCAACCCTCACACTCCACCCTCACACTCCACCCCTCACACTCCACCCCTCACACTTCATCCTCACACTCCACCCCTCACACTCCACCCCTCACACTACATTCCTCACACTCCACCACTCACACTCCACCCCTCACACTCCACCCTCACACTCCACCCCTCACACTCCACCCTCACACTACATCCCTCACACTCCACCCCTCACACTTCATCCTTCACACTCCACCCCTCACACTCCATCCCTCACACTCCACCACTCACACTCCGCCCTCACACTCCAACCCTCACACTCCACCCTCACACTCCACCCCACACACTCCACCCCTCACACTCCACCCTCACACTCAACCCCCTCACACTCCACCCTCACACTCCACCCCTCACTCTCCAACCCTCACACTCCACCCTCACACTCCACCCCTCACACTCCAGCCCTCACACTTCATCCTCACACTCCACCCCTCACACTCCACCCCTCACACTTCATCCTCACACTCCACCCCTCACTCTCCAACCCTCACACTCCACCCTCACACTCCACCCCTCACACTCCACCCCTCACACTCCACCCTCACACTCCACCCCTCACACTCCACCCCTCACACTCCACCCTCACACTCCACCCCCCTCACACTTCATCCTCACACTCCACCCTCACACTCCACCCCTCACTCTCCAACCCTCACACTCCACCCTCACACTCCACCCCCTCACACTTCATCCTCACACTCCACCCCTCACACTCCACCCCTCACACTCCACCCTCACACTCCACCCTCACACTCCACCCCTCACACTCCACCCCTCACACTCCACCCCTCACACTCCACCCCTCACACTCCACCCCTCACACTCCACCCCTCACACTCCACCCCTCACACTTCACCCCTCACACTCCACCCCTCACACTCCACCCCTCACACTCCACCCCTCACACTCCACCCCTCACACTCCACCCCTCACACTCCACCCTCACACTCCAACCCTCATACTCCACCCCTCACACTCCACCCTCACACTCCACCCTCACACTCCATCCTCACACTCCACCCCTCACACTCCACCCTCACACTACATCCCTCACACTCCACCCCTCACACTTCATCCTTCACACTCCACCCCTCACACTCCATCCCTCACACTCCACCACTCACACTCCGCCCTCACACTCCAACCCTCACACTCCACCCTCACACTCCACCCCACACACTCCACCCCTCACACTCCACCCTCACACTCAACCCCTCACACTCCACCCTCACACTCCACCCCTCACTCTCCAACCCTCACACTCCACCCTCACACTCCACCCCTCACACTCCAGCCCTCACACTTCATCCTCACACTCCACCCCTCACACTCCACCCCTCACACTTCATCCTCACACTCCACCCCTCACTCTCCAACCCTCACACTCCACCCTCACACTCCACCCCTCACACTCCACCCCTCACACTCCACCCTCACACTCCACCCCTCACACTCCACCCCTCACACTCCACCCTCACACTCCACCCCCCTCACACTTCATCCTCACACTCCACCCTCACACTCCACCCCTCACTCTCCAACCCTCACACTCCACCCTCACACTCCACCCCTCACACTTCATCCTCACACTCCACCCCTCACACTCCACCCCTCACACTCCACCCTCACACTCCACCCTCACACTCCACCCCTCACACTCCACCCCTCACACTCCACCCCTCACACTCCACCCTCACACTCCACCCTCACACTCCACCCCTCACACTCCACCCCTCACACTCCACCCCTCACACTCCACCCCTCACACTCCACCCCTCACACTCCACCCCTCACACTCCACCCCCCTCACACTTCATCCTCACACTCCACCCTCACACTCCACCCTCACACTCCACCCCCTCACACTTCTCCCTCACACTCTACCCCTCACACTCCACCCTCACACTCCACCTCTCACACTCCACCCTCACACTCCACCCTCACACTCCACCCCTCACACTCCACCCTCACACTCCACCCTCACACTCCACCCCTCACACTCCACCCCTCACACTCCACCCCTCACACTCCACCCCTCACACTCCACCCTCACACTCCAACCCTCACACTCCACCCTCACACTCCACCCTCACACTCCACCTTCACATTCCACCCTCACACTCCTCCCTCACACTCCACTCCTCACACTCCACCCTCACACTCCACCCTCACACTCCACCCTCACACTCCACCTCTCACACTTCTCCCTCACACTCCATCCTTCCTCACACTCCACCCTCACGCTTCATCCTCACACTCCACCCCTCACACTCCACCCTCACACTCCACCCTCACACTCCACCCCTCACACTCCACCCCTCACACTCCACCCTCACACTCCACCCTCACACTCCACCCCTCACACTCCACCCCTCACACTCCACCCTTCACACTCCACCCCTCACACTCCACCCATCACACTCCACCCTCACACTCCACCGTCACACTCCACCCTCACACTCCACCCTCACACTCCAGCCCTCACACTCCACCCCTCACACTCCACCCCTCACACTCTACCCTTCACACTCCACCCCTCACACTCCACCCTCACACTTCATCCTCACACTCCACCTCTCACTCTCCAACCCTCACACTCCACCCGCACACTCCACCCCTCACACTCCACCCTCACACTCCACCCTCAAACTCCACCCCTCACACTCCACCCTCACACTCCACCCTCACACTCCACCCTCACACTCCACCCTCACACTCCACCCCTCACACTCCACCCCTCACACTCCACCCCTCACACTCCACCCCTCACACTCCACCCCTCACACTCCACCCTCACACTCCACCCTCACACTCCACCCTCACACTCCACCCTCACACTCCACCCCTCAAACTCCACCCTCACACTCCACCCTCACACTCCACCCTCACACTCCACCCCTCACACTCCACCCCTCACACTCCACCCTCACACTCCACCCTCACACTCCACCCTCACACGCCACCCTCACACTCCACCCTCACACTCCACCCTCACACTCCACCCTCACACTCCACCCTCACACTCCACCCTCACACTCCACCCTCACACTCCACCCTCACACTCCACCCCTCACACTCCACCCTCACACTCCACAATCACACTCCACCCCTCACACTCCACCCCTCACACTCCACCCTCACACTCCACAATCACACTCCACCCCTCACACTCCACCCCTCACACTCCACCCTCACAATTCACCCTCACACTCCACCCTCACACGCCATCCTCACACTCCACCCTCACACTCCACCCTCACACTCCACCCTCACACTCCACCCCTCACACTCCACCCCTCACACTCCACCCCTCACACTCCACCCTCACACTCCACCCTCACACTCCACCCCTCACTCTCCACCCCTCACACTCCACCCCTCACACTCCACCCCTCACACTCCACCCTCACACTCCACCCCTCACTCTCCACCCCTCACACTCCACCCCTCACACTCCATCCTCACACTCCACCCCTCACACTCCACCCTCACACTCCAACCCTCACACTCCACCCCCTCACACTCCACCCTCACACTCCACCCCTCACTCTCCAATCCTCACACTCAACCCTCACACTCCACCTCTCAAACTCCACCCCTCACACTCCACCCCTCAAACTCCACCCTCACACTCCACTCTCACACTCCACCCCTCACACTTCATCCTAACACTCCACCCCTCACACTCCACCCTCACACTCCACCTCTCAAACTCCACCCCTCACACTCCACCCTCACACTCCACCCCTCACACTCCACCCCTCACACTTCATCCTCACACTCCACCCCTCTCTCTCCAACCCTCACACTCCACCCTCACACTCCACCCCTCACACTCCACCCCTCACACTCCACACTCACACTCCTCACACTCCACCTCTCAAACTCAACCCCTCACACTCCACCCTCACACTCCAACCTTCACACTCCACCCTCACACTCCACCCTCACTTTCCACCCCTCACACTCCACCCCTCACACTCCACCCCTCACACTCCACCCCTCACACTCCACCCCTCACACTTCATCCTCACACTCCACCCCTCACTCTTCAACCCTCACACTCCACCCTCACACTCCACCCTCACACTCCACCCTCACACTCCACCCCTCACACTCCACCCTCACACTCCACCCTCACACTCCACCCCTCACACTTCATCCTCACACTCCACCCCTCACACTCCACCCTCACACTCCACCTCTCAAACTCCACCCCTCACACTAAACCCTCACACTCCACCCTCACACTCCACCCCTCACACTCCACCCTCACAATCCACCCCTCACATTCCACCCCTCACACTCCACCCTCACACTCCACCCTCACACTCCACCCTTACACTCCACCCCTCAAATTCCAACCCTCACACTCCACCCTCACACTCCACCCTCACACTCCACCCCTCACACTTCACCCTCACACTCCACCCCTCACACTCCACCCCTCACACTCCACCCCTCACACTCCACCCTCACACTCCACCTCTCAAACTCCACCCCTCACACTCCACCCTCACACTCCAACCTTCACACTCCACTCCTCACACTCCACCCCTCACACTCCACCCTCACTTTCCACCCCTCACACTCCACCCTCACTTTCCACCCCTCACACTCCACCCCTCACACTCCACCCCTCACACTCCACCCCTCACACTCCATCCCTCACACTTCATCCTCACACTCCACCCCTCACTCTTCAACCCTCACACTCCACCCTCACACTCCACCCTCACACTCCACCCTCACACTCCACCCCTCACATTCCACCCTCACACTCCACCCTCACACTCCACCCCTCACACTTCATCCTCACACTCCACCCCTCACACTCCACCCTCACACTCCACCTCTCAAACTCCACCCCTCACACTCCACCCTCACACTCCACCCTCACACTCCACCCCTCACACTCCACCCTCACACTCCACCCCTCACACCCCACCCCTCACACTCCACCCTCACACTCCACCCTCACACTCCACCCTTACACTCCACCCTTCAAACTCCAACCCTCACACTCCACCCTCACACTCCACCCTCACACTCCACCCCTCACACTTCACCCTCACACTCCACCCCTCACACTCCACCCTCACACTCCACCCCTCACACTCCACCCTCACACTCCACCCTCACACTCCACCCCTCACACTCCACCCTCACACTCCACCTCTCAAACTCCACCCTCACACTTCACCCTCACACTCCACCCTCACACTCCACCCCTCACACTCCACCCTCACACTCCACCCTCACACTCCACCCTCACACTCCACCCTCACACTCCACCCTCACACTCCACCCTCACACTCCACCCCTCACACTCCACCCTCACACTCCACCCCTCACACTCCACCCCTCACACTCCACCCTCATACTCCACCCTCACACTCCACCCTTACACTCCACCCTTCAAACTCCAACCCTCACACTCCACCCTCACACTCCACCCTCACACTCCACCCCTCACACTCCACCCTCACACTCCACCCCTCACACTCCACCCTCACACTCCACCCTCACACTCCACCCTCACA
This sequence comes from Procambarus clarkii, assembly GCF_040958095.1. Lineage (NCBI taxonomy): Eukaryota > Metazoa > Arthropoda > Malacostraca > Decapoda > Cambaridae > Procambarus > Procambarus clarkii. The sequence continues at coordinate 38,239,578 of NC_091168.1, read as the reverse complement.
CTCCACCCCTCACACTCCACCCTCACACTCCACCCCTCACACTCCACCCTCACACTCCACCCTCACACTCCACCCTCACACTCCACCTCTCAAACTCCACCCTCACACTTCACCCTCACACTCCACCCTCACACTCCACCCCTCACACTTCACCCTCACACTCCACCCTCACACTCCACCCTCACACTCCTCCCCTCACACTCCACCCTCACACTCCACCCTCACACTCCACCCCTCACACTTCACCCTCACACTCCACCCTCACACTCCACCCTCACACTCCACCCCTCACACTCCACCCTCACACTCCACCCTCACACTCCATCCCTCACACTCGGCCCCATGGAACAAGGCAGATGTTGTTCCAGAAACACAAAATAAAGTAGTTTAGTTGTCGATAATTTCAGAGCCGTAAACGTAAAGTATTCACTGAAAGGTGTCACTGAAAGCAGTGATACCTGCTTCTGTTTATCAGTAACTGAACGCATGTATTACTGCTTTCTTTCTCTGGTAAAATTCTTAAGACATTAATCTCTCAACAAATAAATTCACTTTTTACCATCATCTGCTGCTGTTAGTTAGTTAGATCTGCTGCTGATCTCTTACTTAGTCTCTCCTCTATGCGGCATCAGTCACTGGTTGAGTCCAAGATCTGCAGTGTTGGTGCTGTAGACACAGCAGGAGTCTTCGTCGGGTCTGGCACTCTGGACAAGTAACTAAGTTCCAAGCAATAGGGTTCTCAGGCTCCCTTTTAGAGCGAATAAAGGACTACCTTCATGAATAGACTCAAAGAGTAGTTATCAATAAAGCAGAATCAGAAAGCCAATCATTTGGTCCAGCGTACCACAGGGTAGTGTGCCTGGCCCTTCGCTGTGGAACCTTGATTTCAGCGATTTGCTGCACTTCATTTCTGAAGCTCAGAGCTATGCTGATGACTATACTCTAACCTTTACATATGGCTAAGAACAAATACCAACGGCTACAAGGGTCATTAACCACAAACTCTTCCTCATCTCCTGGGGACGGTGCTGGCAGGTCATGTTTGCAGCTGAGAAAACAACGGCGATGATGATAACTTGACTGCATAGTGAAACTAAGACATGATACCAAATCGGTGGCAAAAACCTGGAATTCAACTAACATATTGAGAATGAAGTTTGACTCTTCAGAGACAATCAAGAGTCACTGATTAACCCAACCTACACAGCAGCCAGGAAAGTTATAGGCCTCCTGTGTATCTCACACAGAAGGGGTATGCACCCCCTCTCTTATATTGCAATTCTCTCCATCGATCATCAGTATTTTGTGCAAAGGTGAGAACCGTGCAAGAAGGCTCGTCTCTAGTCTTGACCAAGTCTGGTGGGAACGGTCTGAACATCAGAGCCTGTAACACCGTGGTGGACTTTCTGTTATGTTCAAGGCTGACATTCTCAAAGTTCCGCACCAGGCCAAACTCAGTGGACAACCAAAAGTTGGCATCTGTTTCACAAGGCTCAAAGCCAAGCACAATCTAATGCTGGAACTGCCTTTATCAAGAACTTCATTCCATCGATCATTCACTCCGAGGCTGACTCGCATCTGGAACTTGTTCGCTCAGCAGGGTGATACACGGGAGATCAGGTCAACTGTTCACATGAAGACTCTGGCACACAGTTGGCTACAGGCTCATCCTGTTCCTTATATGATTGTTACGTAGATTTGAATTAATTTTATACCTTATAGTTCATATTAAAAAGTAATTCATATAATTAATGTTTCTCTCGGGATAGGCTTCAGATGAGTTAAGGTAGGTTAATAGCTCTTGCTTGCAGTTTCACTAGGTACCTGTTCCTTATATGACAGTTTCTAATATTCACGTACTAATCTCAAAAAATAAATCCCTCTCCGAGCAGGCTTTAGATGAGCTGAGGTAGGATAACCTCTCTTGCTTGCACATTCACTAGGTACCTCACCTGATAGCCCTAATAAACCCTAACTTTAATAAAAAAAGAAGAGAGTGAGAAAGAGAAACAGAGAAACAGAGATACTAAATTATATATACATCTTTATACCCCAATTTACCTAACCAAGTTGGAGAGAGACGTAATATTTACCTACCACTATTTACCGTTAGTAAATACCGCTCTCAGAGGCCAGTCAGAGTTTATCAGACATTAAACACCAGTTAAATGCTGACTCTTCTTCTTCAACTAGCACGAGTCCACAAGAGGTTAATCAGCCGGACAAACACACTCGCAAACACAGTAATTTCGACCTGTTTGTAAGCAAATAAACTGAAATTCATAACAGGAAGCAATTGTTGTTTAACTTTATCAAATATGAAGGAAAATTGACTGATTAAGGAGTGTTAATATTTGTATATATATATATATATATATATATATATATATATATATATATATATATATATATATATATATATATATATATATATATATATATATATATATATATATATATATATATATATATATATATATATATATATGTCGTACCTAATAGCCAGAACGCACTTCTCAGCCTACTATTCAAGGCCCGATTTGCCTAATAAGCCAAGTTTTCATGAATTAATGTTTTTTCGTCTACCTAACCTACCTAACCTAACCTAACCAAGCTTTTTTTGGCTACCTAACCTAACCTTACCTATAAATATAGGTTAGGTTAGGTTAGGTAGGGTTGGTTAGGTTCGGTCATATATCTACGTTAATTTTAACTCCAATAAAAATAAATTGACCTCATACATAGAGAAAAGGGTTGCTTTATCATTTCATAAGAAAAAAATTATAGTAAATATATTAATTCAGGAAAACTTGGCTTATTAGGCAAATCGGGCCTTGAATAGTAGGCTGAGAAGTGAGTTCTGGCTACTAGGTACGACATATATATATATATATATATATATATATATATATATATATATATATATATATATATATATATATATATATATATATATATATATATATATATATGTAAAGTAGTTATAATACTAATTATAGGTATAAATTGGTAATACATTTGTTTTTAGATTTACATTTTTACATTTTTTACAATACATTTTTTGTTTTTAGTGGGAAGCGGGAGAATCAGGAGAGAGCGCCAAGCCATTACGGCTATATAGCACTTTGAAGGGATCAGGATAAGGATTTAGGATGGAACGGGGGATGGGAGGGGGAAGGAATGGTGCCCTTCCACTTAGACGGTCGGGGATTGAGCGCCGACCTGCATGAAGCGAGACCGTCGCTCTAGTTTTTAGTGGCTAACTAGTATTATTTTCACAACATCAGCTGTATATTCTTCTGTATTATGCCTTATGTCGTGTCCTCACTATCCTCTCAACCTATTTTCTATATTATCCTCTCACTATCTTCTCATTATCCAATCATTATCTTCTCATTATCCAATCATTATCTTCTCATTATCTTCTCATTATCCACTCATTATCTTCTCATTATCCACTCACTAGCCTCTCCTCATAATCCATTCACTATCTTATCATTTACTCACTATCCTCTCCTCATCATCCTCCAACTATCTTTTTTCTGATGTTGCAAGTAGATAATATCCCGCTGCTTGTTCATATATTTGTTGCAATCAATATTTTTAATAATAATATTATTATGGATTTAAATAATGAACGTAATATAAACATTAAGACAAAGAATAAATATGTTATTATTAATTAATTAAGTGATTAAATGCAATAAAATTTAATAGTTTTAATAAAAATGTTTAATGGAATTATAATAAAGTCGTTCCTTATTGGATTCTAATTAACATTTTTACTGTATTTTTTGTAAACAAAAACTAGAATAACTTTAAGGCGATTTGTGTTAAAGAAATATTGTATTACTAATGGGGGAGGGGGCCCACACCCAGGTGAGGGGCCCACACCCAGGTGAGGGGCCCACACCCAGGTGAGGGGCCCACACACAGGTGAGGGGCCCACACCCAGGTGAGGGGCCCACACCCAGGTGAGGGGGCCCACACCCAGGTGAGGGGCCCACACCCAGGTGAGGGGCCCACACCCAGGTGAGGGGCCCACACCCAGGTGAGGGGCCCACACCCAGGTGAGGGGCCCACACCCAGGTGAGGGGCCCACACCCAGGTGAGGAGCCCACACCCAGGTGAGGGGCCCACACCCAGGTGAGGGGCCCACACCCAGGTGAGGGGCCCACACCCAGGTGAGGGACCAACACCCAGGTGAGGGGCCCACGCCCAGGTGAGGGACCAACACCCAGGTGAGGGGCCCACACCCAGGTGAGGGGCCCACACCCAGGTGAGGGGCCCACACCCAGGTGAGGGGCCCACACCCAGGTGAGGGACCCACACCCAGGTGAGGGGCCTACACCCAAGTGAGTTGCCCACACCCAGGTGAGGGGCCAACACCCAGGTGAGGGGCCCACACCCAGGTGAGGGGCCCACACCCAGGTGAGGAGCCAACACCCAGGTGAGGGACCAACACCCAGGTGAGGAGCCAACACCCAGGTGAGGGGCCCCCACCCAGGTGAGGAGCCAACACCCAGGTGAGGGGCCCACACCCAGGTGAGGGACCCACACTGGGCATTACTGGCTACGCCTGAAGGACTCAGCTCAATTACTTCATCAGTTTGCTTCAGGCAGGTGTTGAGAGCAGCTGAGGCCCTTATCTCTGGGCCGTGAACTACCTCCCCTGGGAGGGGGGATGACAAGGGGATGGGGGGAGGGGATTATTGAGACGGCCGGGATTGGGGGGGGGGGTTAATTGGGGGAAAGGAAATGTTTTATAAGAGCACTTAAGATCATACACTCTTATGTGTGCCATGAGGGTACCATAGACTCTTGTGTGTGCCATGGGGCTAGCATACACTTTTATGTGTGCCATGAGGGTACCATAGACTCTTATGTGTGCCCTGGGGCTAGCATACACTCTTATGTGTTCCCTGGGGCTAGCATACACTGTTATGTATGCCCTGGGGCTAGCATACACTGTTATGTGTGCCATGGGCCTAGCATACACTCTTATGTGTGCTATGAGGGTACCATAGACTCTTATGTGTGACATGGGCCTAGCATACACTCATATGTATGCCCTGGGGCTAGCATGCACTCTTATGTGTGCCATGGGCCTAGCATACACTGTTATGTGTGCCATGGGCCTAGCATACACTGTTATGTGTGCCATGGGCCTAGCATGCACTCTTATGTGTGCCATGGGCCTAGCATACACTGTTATGTGTGCCATGGGCCTAGCATACACTGTTATGTGTGCCATGGGCCTAGCATACACTGTTATGTGTGCCATGGGCCTAGCATACACTGTTATGTGTGCCATGGGCCTAGCATACACTGTTATGTGTGCCATGGGCCTAGCATACACTGTTATGTGTGCCATGGGCCTAGCATACACTGTTATGTGTGACATGGGCCTAGCATACACTCTTATGTGTGCCATGGGCCTAGCATGCACTCTTATGTGTGCCATGGGCCTAGCATACACTGTTATGTGTGCCATGGGCCTAGCATACACTGTTATGTGTGCCATGGGCCTAGCATACACTGTTATGTGTGCCATGGGCCTAGCATACACTGTTATGTGTGCCATGGGCCTAGCATACACTGTTATGTGTGCCATGGGCCTAGCATACACTGTTATGTGTGCCATGGGCCTAGCATACACTGTTATGTGTGCCATGGGCCTAGCATACACTGTTATGTGTGCCATGGGCCTTGCATACACTCTTATGTGTGCCATGGGCCTAGCATACACTCTTATGTGTGTCCTAGGCCTAGCATACACTCTTATGTGTGCCATGGGCCTAGCATACACTCTTATGTGTGTCCTAGGCCTAGCATACACTCTTATGTATGCCCTGGGGCTAGCATACACTGTTATGTGTGCCATGGGCCTAGCATACACTGTTATGTGTGCCATGGGCCTAGCATACACTGTTATGTGTGCCATGGGCCTTGCATACACTCTTATGTGTGCCATGGGCCTAGCATACACTCTTATGTATGCCCTGGGGCTAGCATACACTCTTATGTGTGTCCTAGGCCTAGCATACACTCTTATGTGTGTCCTAGGCCTAGCATACACTCTTATGTGTGCCATGGGCCTAGCATACACTGTTATGTGTGTCCTAGGCCTAGCATACACTCTTATGTATGCCCTGGGGCTAGCATACACTCTTATGTGTCCTAGGCCTAGCATACACTCTTATGTATGCCCTAATCCTATCATACACTCTTATGTATGCCCTGGGGCTAGCATACACTCTTATGTGTGCCATGAGGCTAGCATACACCACTATGTGTGCCCTAGGCCTAGCGTACACTCTTATGTGTGCCCTGGGGCTAGCATACACTCTTATGTGTGCCATGAGGCTAGTATACACCACTATGTGTGCCCTAGGCCTAGCGTACACTCTTATGTATGCCCTGGGGCTAGCATACACTCTTATGTGTGCCATGAGGCTAGTATACACTCTTATGTATGCCCTGGGGCTAGCATACACTCTTATGTATTCCCTGGGGCTAGCATACACCTTTATGTATGCCCTGGGGCTAGCATACACTCTTATGTATGCCCTGGGGCTAGCATACACCACTATGTGGGCCATGGAGCTAGCATACACCACTATGTGTGCCATGGGGCTAGCATACACCACTATGTGTGTCATGGGGCTAGCATACACCACTATGTGGGCCATGGGGCTAGCATACACCACTATATGTGCCATGGGGCTAGCATACACCACTATGTGTGCCATGGGGCTAGCATACACCACTATGTGTGCCATGGGGCTAGCATACACCACTATGTGTGCTATGGGGCTAGCATACACCACTATGTGTGTCATGGGGCTAGCATACACCACTATGTGGGCCATGGGGCTAGCATATACCACTATGTGGGCCATGGGGCTAGCATACACCACTATGTGTGTCATGGGGCTAGCATATACCACTATGTGGGCCATGGGGCTAGCATACACCACTATGTGTGTCATGGGGCTAGCATATACCACTATGTGGGCCATGGGGCTAGCATACACCACTATGTGTGTCATGGGGCTAGCATATACCACTATGTGGGCCATGGGGCTAGCATACACCAGCCTCCAGGCCTCTCAACCCCCGGAGCGGCGGAGTTCAAGGAGCATCTTAAGTCTCAATCTTCTCGAGTTTAATTATGTGCTTGTCTAAGTGAGAGATCGATACGGTGCTCGTACTCACCCAGTTGTGCTTGCGAGGGTTGAGCTTCGTCTCTTTGGTCCCGCCTCATAACGGTCAATAATATGATTTACACGGATATGATTTATATGAAATGATTTCAACAGGTGTACAGGTTCCTGATCTTATTCGACTCCATTAAATCTACTTTTGAAACTTTGTATGGAGTCAGCCTCCACCACATCACTGCTTAATGCATTTCATTTGTTAACTACTCTGCCAGTGAAAAAAATATTTCTGACGTCCCTGTGTCTCATTTGTGTACTTAGTTTCCACCTGTGTCCCCTTGTTCGTGTTCCACCTATACTAAATAGTTTGTCTTTGTTCATCCTGTCAATTCCCCCTGAGAATTGTGTAGATGGTTGTCATGTCTCCCCCTTACTCTTCTGTTTTACAAGGTCGTGAGGTTTAGCTCCCGTAGCCGTCCCTCTTAGTTCATACCTCTCAGTTCCGGGATCAGTCTGCTGGCATACCTCTGAATCTTCTCTAACTTTGTCTTGTGTTTAACTTGGTATGGACTCCAAGCTGGAGCTGCATACTCCAGGATTGGTCTTACTTAAGTCGTATTCAAGGTCCTGAATAATTCCTAACAGAAGTTTCAAAAGGCAGTTCTTATAATGGCCAATCTAGCATATACCGCTGATGATATCCTTCTGATGTGGGCTTCTGGGGACAGGTTCGGTGTGATATCAACTCCCAGGTCTGTCTATCTATTTGACTCTTGCAGAAGTTCACCTCCCAGATGGTACCTTGTATTCAGCCTCATGCTCCCTTAGGCTAATTTTCATTAATTTACACTTTCCCGAGTTGAACTCTAGTAACTATTTTCTAGACTATTCCTCCAGTTTGTCCAGGTCGTCTTGTAGTCTCTGTCTATCTTCATCTTTCTTGATTATTCTCATCATTTTTGAATCATCATCAAACAATGAGACGAGTGAGTCTATACCCTCTGGAAGATTGTATACATATATCAGAAACAGGTTGGGTCCATGTACAGAGCCCTGTGGGACTCCACTTGTGACATCTCGCCACTCTGATGTCTTCCCCTTCACAGTTACTCACTGTTTCTGGTTGCTTAGATACTCCTTATCCACTGCAGCATCTAACATCTTACACCTGGCTGTTGCTCCAACTTTTGTAGTACAGTGTCAAGGGCTTTCCAACAGGTCAAGAAAATGCAGTCCACCCATCCTTCTCTTTCTTGCTTAACCTTTGCCACCTGATCGTAGAATTCTATTAAGATGGCGAGACATGATTTATCATCTCTGAACATGATGGTGGTGTGTGACAAAGCTCTTTCCCTCCAGATGCTCTCCGAGCCTTTTCCTCGCAATCATCTCCACCACCTTGCAAATACACGTTAGGGAAACTGTCTGTAATTCAGTGCCTGCTGAATTACAGGCCTGTTACCCTTTGTTTTATATTGGGACTACATTAGCTGTCTTCCAGCTTTCCGGAAGATCTCCTGTTTTCAGTGACCTGTTATACACCATAGAGAGTGGCACACTTAGTGCTTTTGCACCTTCGTTTAGTATCCACTGTGAGATTCTGTCAGGCCCAACAGCTTTTGTCACATTCAGCTCCAACAGATTCCTTTTGACATCATCACTGGTGAGCTCAAATTCCTCCAAGGCTGCTTGGTTTGCCTCCTCCTCATTTAGTGCAGGTGCTTCTTGCTCCATTCTGAAGACCTCCTGCAATTTCGTGTCGAGTTCTTCCCACACCTCCTTGTCTTGTCCTTCTCTGCGTATCTGTTCTCCCTTTTCCTCAGTTTCATCACTTGTTCCTTCACTGCGGGTTTCCTCCTGATGTGGTGGTGGTGCAGTTTTGGTTGGGTCTTAGCTTCACTCGCAATGTAATTTTCACACTGATTCTCTGCTTCTCTCCTCAATCTGATGTGCTCATTCCTGGCCTTCTGGTATATCTCCCTGCTCTCTGGTGTCCTCACTCTCTGGTGTCCTCACTCTCTGGTGTCCTCACTCTCTGGTGTTCTCACTCTCTGGTGTTCTCACTCTCTGGTGTTCTCACTCTCTGGTGTTCTCACATGAACTACATTCATGTAGTTGCTCCATGTTCTTGTACTCAATTGCTTTGCTGCCTTTCATTCCTGACTGAACTATGGATTCTTCAGTTGCTTTTATTTTTTCTCCTTTTGGGCCGGGATAAGTCTGTTTGCAACTTCCTGGCACTTCTGGGTGACATAGTCCATCATATCTTGAAGTATGTGTGAGTGTGTGTGTGTGTGTGTGTGTGTGTGTGTGTGTGTGTGTGTGTGTGTGTGTGTGTGTGTGTGTGTGTGTGTGTGTGTGTGTGTGTGTGTGTGTGTGTGTGTGTGTGTGTGTGTGTGTGTGTGTGTGTGTGTGTGTGTGTGTGTGTGTGTGTGTGTGTGTGTGTGTGTGTACTCACCTAGTTGTACTCACCTAGTTGTGTCTGCAGGATTGAGCATTGTGTTTGTGTGAGTGTTTATGTGTGTACTTATTCACCTAGTTGTTCTTGCGGGGGTTGAGCTCTGATCTTTTGGTCCGCCTCTCAATTGTCAATCAATCAACTGTGTTTAACTATTAGTAACTAATTTTTTCAGAACAAATTACGCTAACGCTTTTATTTAAAGCGCAAATTACGCTTTTTCTTGCCTGCTTACGGAACAGCCCGTAACAGCTGTCTAACTCCAGTACCTATTTACTGCTAAGTAACAGGGGCATCAGGGTGAAAGAAACTCTGTCCATCTGTTTCCGCCAGCGCCGGGAATCGAACCCCGAACCTCAGGACTACGTATCCAGCGTGCTGTCCACTCAGCCACCAGCGCCCAATGAGTATGTGTGTATGTGTGTGTGTGTATATGTGTGTGTACCTTAAACTACTAGCCTCACAGGGCCACAGAGCCCCAGTGCTGCAAAGTTACAGACTCACAGTATCTTAGAGTCAAGGAGAGACAGACTTAAGAGTTACATATTAACAACAAAAATTCTAAATCCATCTGGATCATTCTCACAGGCTTTCCAAATTTACGTTTCTATTAAAATATCTCGAAAATTTCCTGGAGATACGGTCTTATTGACAGTTCTGAAAGCTTGAAAAATACTTGCATTCAGATTTCCACGCGTTATATCGACACAAAACCAATTTCGTTCTATTGCAATATAATTCCTGAGAGGGTCATAAGCGTAAGTGGGCCAGATACCAGCTGGAAATTGTGTAACATCTGCTACACCTGTGCGAAATTGTTACATCTGATTTTTAGAACAGTCACAAGAAGGAAAAAGTAGCTTAAAATTTGAAAAGAAAGCTAATAAGGGTATTTGATTATATTTATCTTAACGAGCTAGTAAAACATGAATGATTTCCTTTAATTTTAGTTTGTTTTTATGCTACCTGACTTGGACTGTTCTCCACAGATATATAAAGTTAACAGAGGTATGATAAAGGAAGTTAGGAACTTTCCCTATGAGGAAATAAGATGCGACAATGATAAACAGAAAACAATAAAGGATATTAGGACAATAAGCTGGGATGTGATATCAGGAAGCTGGGATTTAACAATAATCTGGGATATGAGGGTAAAGAGCACTGATATGATAACAATAAGCTGGGATATGAGGACACAGAGTGTTGAATATCAGAACAAGAAACTAGATATGAGGATATGGAGCAGGGATATGAGGTCAGAGTGAGGAAATGGCCTCATATATTTACCCAGGTCTTTTCTGTATCTAAACATACCCTATTCAAATCCATTGATTCAAATCACTTATCAGTTATGATTATACAAATAATTACTCTCATTGGACCACCAATCCATGGGTTTATTACTCAGCACAAGTAATGCAATAATCACAAACCGTAGAAGACTGACCTATGTGATCACTGATTCAGGAAGCTCCTTCCAGACCAGTCACAAGCAGCTTTGGATGGTCAAACAATACTCAGAATAATACTGATATGTTCAGACAGAACAATTAGAGGAAGAGAAGATGTTGTATGTTCTCAAAACTGTTCTGTAAACGTCCGTTTACAAGTAATTCATCCCTCTTACTTTCACAGTATTGTGATGACATCCTTATTATAATAATTATATGTGGATAATAATGAACTTAATACAATAATTAATAATATTCAATAATATTTATAGTATTTGTTAGAATAACAAAGGTGAAATATTGATAAGATAAAGATAATATGATTATTTGCTTTACGATTAAATAATTGGGAAACGGAAATATAAATAAATATATCAACCAAATCTATTTACATCTCCCCCCCCTCTCTCTCTCTCTCTCTCTCTCTCTCTCTCTCTCTCTCTCTCTCTCTCTCTCTCTCTCTCTCTCTCTCTCTCTCTCTCTCTCTCTCTCTCTCGCTCTCTCTCTCTCTTTCTCTCTCTCTCTTCTCTCTCTCTCTCTTTCTCTCTTTCTCACTCTCTCTCTCTCTCTCTCTCTCTCTCCCCCCCTCCTTCTCCCCCCCTCTCTCTCCCTCTCCCTCTCCCCCCCCCCCCTCTCTCTCTCTCCCCCCTCTCTCTCTCTCTCTCTCTCTCTCTCTCTCTCTCTCTCTCTCTCTCTCTCTCTCTCTCTCTCTCTCTCTCTCTCTCTCTCTCTCTCTCTCTCTCTCTCTCTCCGCCTCCCTCTCCCCCCTCTCTCTCTCCACCCTCTCTCTCTCTCTCCTCTCTCTCTCCTCTCTCTCTCTCTCTCTCTCTCTCTCTCTCTCTCTCTCTCTCTCTCTCTCTCTCTCTCTCTCTCTCTCTCTCTCTCTCTCTCTCTCTCTCTCTCTCTCTCTCTCTCTCTCTTTCTCTCTTCTCTCTCTCTCTCTCTCTCTCTCTCTCTCTCTCTCTCTCTCTCTCTCTCTCTCTCTCTCTCTCTCTCTCTCTCTCTCTCTCTCTCTCTCTCTCTCTCTCTTCCCCCCTCTGACTCTCTCTCTCTCTCTCTCTCTCTCTCTCTCTCTCTCTCTCTCTCTCTTCCCCCCCCCTCTCTCTCTCTCTCTCTCTCTCTCTCTCTCTCTCTCTCCCTCTCTCTCTCTCTCTCTCTCTCTCCCTCTCTCTCTCTCTCTCTCTCTCTCTCTCTCTCTCTCTCTCTCTCTCTCTCTCTCTCTCTCTCTCTCTCTCCCTCTCCCTCTCTCTCTCTCTCTCTCTCTCTCTCTCTCTCTCTCTCTCTCTCTCTCTCTCTCTCTCTCTCTCTCTCTCTCTCTTCCCCCCATTACCAGAGGCTGGTGCGAGAGCGGCTTGCTTCCTACCACAGCCTCTCAACTATTGTGGTCAAACTTTATCCATAAAGTTGTCTGCCCCCCTTGTAATAATGACTGCGATCTATTGCTGTCATTCCAATTTACAGCCAGCAAGGAGGGAGACATTCTCGCTTTATGGAATATTTGTTCACATTTAAAGCTGACTATGCCTGGAGCTCTTCAGCTGTACTAGTGATGGGTGGTAGGGCTGCGGCGATTAGTGCAAGGGCTCCGGTAATGGTGGTGGAGCAGTAGTGATGGGTGGTCTGGCTCAGGTGATGAATGGTGTGCCTGTAGTGATGAATAGTGTGGCTGTGGTGATGGGTAGAGATGGGCGGCAGGTCTGAGGTGATGGGTGGAAAGGCTGTGATGATGGGTGGAGAGGCTGAGGTGATGGGTGGAGAGGTTGTGGTGATGGGTGGAGAGGTTGTGGTGATGGGTGGAGAGGCTGTGCTGATGGGTGGAGAGGCTGAGGTGATGGGTGGAGAGGTTGTGGTGATGGGTGGAGAGGCTGAGGTGATGGGTGGAGAGGCTGTGGTGATGGGTGGAGAGGCTGTGGTGATGGGTGGAGAGGCTGTGCTGATGGGTGGAGAGGCTGAGGTGATGGGTGGAGAGGTTGTGGTGATGGGTGGAGAGGCTGAGGTGATGGGTGGAGAGGCTGTGGTGATGGGTGGAGAGGCTGTGGTGATGGGTGGAGAGGCTGAGGTGATGGGTGGAGAGGCTATGGTGATGGGTGGAGAGGCTGAGGTGATGGGTGGAAAGGCTGTGGTGATGGGTGGAGAGGCTGTGGTGATGGGTGGAGAGGCTGAGGTGATGGGTGGAGAGGCTGTGGTGATGGGTGGAGAGGCTGAGGTGATGAGTGGAGAGGCTGTGGTGATGGGTGGAGAGGCTGTGGTGATGGGTGGAGAGGCTGAGGTGATGGGTGGAGAGGCTGTGGTGATGGGTGGAGAGGCTGTGGTGATGGGTGGAGAGGCTGTGGTGATGGGTGGAGAGGCTGAGGTGATGGGTGGAGAGGCTGAGGTGATGAGTGGAGAGGCTGTGGTGATGGGTGGAGAGGCTGTGGTGATGGGTGGAGAGGCTGTGGTGATGGGTAGAGACTTGCACGAGCAGTTGTCCTCAGAATATTCTCGTGCTCTTGAGCTGACGCTTCTATCTAAGCATACGTCTGTATATTAGTAGAGGTGTCAGCCAGCCAATATTCTCAGCACCTTTAACTAACTTTTGTCTTGCTTATTGCAGAGTAACGTAATCATTATTTTATTTTATATTGTGTTTTGTCTTTGTGTATATTTTGATCCGCACTGTACATAGCCAAGGGATTATCTTTATTTTGTTTATATTTGTTTAAAGTAAATTAAAGTTTCATTATTTATAAGATTTGTTTTGCGTGTTTTTGCCTTTCACTTTACCACAGGAGACACCCGCCTTGCAGTCAACATTTTGTTTTTCTCTTTTTTTTTCTAATGTGATTGGTATTTACACAAGCCATAGAGAAGACTGCCTTAACACCTATATTTCTCGTCACTATATATATATATATATATATATATATATATATATATATATATATATATATATATATATATATATATATATATATATATATATATATATATATATATATATGTCGTACCTAATAGCCAGAACGCACTTCTGAGCCTACTATGCAAGGCCCGATTTGCCTAACAAGCCAAGTTTTCCTGAATTAATATATTTTTTCTAATTTTTTTCTTATGAAATGATAAAGCAACCCATTTTCATTATGTATGAGGTCAATTTTTAATATTGGAGTTAAAATTAATGTAGATATATGACCGAACCTAACCAACCCTACCTAACCTAACCTAACCTATCTCTATCGGTTAGGTTAGGTTAGATAGCAGAAAAAGTTAGGTTAGGTTAGGTTAGGTAGGTTAGGTAGTCGAAAAAACATTAATTCATGAAAACTTGGCTTATTAGGCAAATTGGGCCATGCATAGTTGGCTGAGAAGTGAGTTCCGGCTATTAGGTATATATATATATATATATATATATATATATATATATATATATATATATATATATATATATATATATATATATATATATATATATATATATATATATATATATCGTACCTAATAGCCAGAACGCACTTCTCAGCCTACTATGCAAGGCCCGATTTGCCTAATAAGCCAAGTTTTCATGAATTAATTGTTTTTCGTCTACCTAACCTACCTAACCTAACCTAACCTAACGTTTTCGGCTACCTAACCTAACCTAACCTATAAAGATAGGTTAGGTTAGGTTAGGTAGGGTTGGTTAGGTTCGGTCATATATCTACATTAATTTTACCTCCAATAAAAAGAAATTGACCTCATACATAATGAAATGGGTAGCTTTATCACTTCATAAGAAAAAAAATAGAGAAAATATATTAATTCAGTAAAACTTGGCTTATTAGGCAAATCGGGCCTAGCATAGTAGGCTGAAAAGTGCGTTCTGGCTACTAGGTACGACATATATATATATATATATATATATATATATATATATATATATATATATATATATATATTAGTGTCGGTAAAGCGTTGGTGTTCGGCTGTTTCAAAAGCTGGGGGCAGGGCCTCGTCACATCACACACACAAAAAAAGTTTGTCCTTTCGTCTGTGGTAAGGTAATGGGAAGACACACAAAACACAAGTATATAAACAATGAAATTTTAATTACTCTAGAAAACAAGACATGAATAAAGGCAATCTCATAAAATGTAGGACAAGTCAACAAACAAAATAACATGAATAATCACTGGCAATGAAAAGTTACGCTAAGACAAGTAAGCTATAGTGATAGCAAAATAAAATATGTAATGGGTGCTGGAATACTGGCTTCAAGCTGCCACCTCCCTTAGTACACGAAAGCCAAGGCTTAGTCTACCAGCGAGAGATGTCAACTTCATGGAGCACTGAGATATTCTGACGAGTCTGGCGTGCTGCTGCCCAGACGTCGACTCTCCGTGGTGGTGGTGAGTGCAGGTGCGGCGAGACACCAGCCAATCAGCAACAGGCAGGCAGAGGATAAGCAGTTTGCTGGTTACGGCGGCTGTAGCAGGTGTCGATTTGCTTCCTGGGCAAAACGTTTGGCGATACTGGTGGACGTATCTTCTATATAGTATCTTGTACTTTGATGTAATGATGTAGGGAAGAGCAGGCTCAATCTCTCTTGAAAGAGATTATCGTCACAACTCTCCCCCGAAGCCTGCGGTTCTGGAAGAAGTTACGTCTTCATGTGGTGGAGTGATAGTTGGAGTTGCTTCTACTTCATAGACTCTGGAGAGGGCGTCGGCTATGATGTTGTCAGAACCCTTGATATAGCGGATCTCCAGGTTGAAATCTTGCAGATATAAAGCCCATCGTAGAAGACGTTGGTTATGGAATTGGGCTTGATGTAAGAAGCGGAGAGGATTGTGGTCTGAGAAGATGGTGGTAGACCTTGCACCTTGTAGGTATGGAGCAAAGTGCTGGAGATTCAGGACGATGGAGAGTAGCTCCTTCTCGATAGTGCTGTAGTTCCTCTGGTGGGGTTTCAACTTGTAGCTGTAGTAGCTGACAGGTAGAACCTCCTCGCCTCGTTGCTGCATCAGGACACCACCAATGCCGGTACCACTGGCGTCGACATGAAGGACGAAAGGCTTGGTGATATCTGGCGAGGCGAGAATGGGATTAGAACAGAGGAGGAATTTGAGTTGTTCGAAAGCAACGGTTTGCTGCATGGTCCAATTATGCCGTTGCTTGGGACTGGTTAAAATGATTAATTAACACTTTGTGGCTACTGTACTAAAATTTCTCACAAACCTACGATAGTAGGAGGCAAGACCAAGGAAGCGCAGGAGCCGCTTCCTGGTGGTAGGCTGTGGATAATGCTGGATGGCTTGAGTGTGTGTCTAACGGAGCTAGGCTGCCACTCCCAATTACATGACCCAGATAACGCACTTTACCTTTGGCGAAGGTGGACTTGCCCAGGTTGATGGTGAGGCCGGCTGTCAGGAGCTTGGCGAACAGTCGTTGCAGCTGGAGCAGATGTTCGCTCCAGGTGTTGGATGCTACGACGATATCATCCAAATAGGCGTAGGTGTTATCCAAGCCCTGGATGACGTGGTTGACAGCTCTCTGAAAGGTGGCCGGGGCATTACATAGTCCGAAAGGAAGGCGTTCATATCTGAAAAGTCCAAAGGGAGTGATAAAGGCAGATATTTCTTTGGCTCGTTCTGTTAGACACACTTGGTAATATCCCTTAAGCAAGTCCACTTGAGACAAGTACTGGGCATTACCAATGGCGTCAAGAATGTCATCTATCCTTGGCAAGGGGAATGCATCCTTGACAGTCACATTATTTAATTTACGGTAATCCGTACACAGTCTCACCTTACCTTGGGGTTTTGGCACCAAGATACAGGGTGAGGCCCAGGGGGACTCACAAGGTGTAGCCAGTCCATGATCCAAGAGGTACTGCACCTCAGCACGCATGACTTCCTTCTTGCTAGGGCTGATTCGGTAGAAGGGTTGACGAATCGGCCGGGTGTCGGGGAGCAGTTGGATGTCGTGCTGGGTAACATTACACTCTTGTGGATCATCTCGGAACAACTCCTGATGTTCTTTGAAGATCTTGATGAGAGGTGCACTATGATTGTCCTGAAAATAATTGGGAAGATCAGTTAGGATTTCCGAATTAGAAAGCGCTGACTCCTTGTCAGTGCTTTCGGGAAGAGAAGCAGGGAAGGTCTCACTGTGGATGTATGGCTCTTTAAAGGAAGAGTAGTTAATCATGACAGTGGGAGGAGTACCGTTATATAGCTTCAGGAGGTTGACGTGGCACAACTGGGTCTTCCGCCGCCTATCTGGAGTCTCTAGAACGTAGTTGTGGTTGTTTCTGCACTCCTTGATGCGGTAGGGTCCTGAAAACCTGTTTTGCAAAGGAGAACCTGGGATAGGGAAATAAGCAAGCACGAAGTCTCCCGGTTTAAATTTCCTTACTTTGCTGGTCTGGTCGTAATGAGTCTTCATCCTCTCCTGTGCTTTCAATAGATTATCTTGGGCAAAACTGTGGACCCTCTCTAGAATGTGTTGTAGGTTTTGAAGAAACTGGGGCACATTCTGATGCTCACTGAAGGTGGCATCACGTAGAGAGTCTTTGAAAGCCTTGAGAGGAGTACGGCACTTACGTCCGTAGAGCATCTCATAAGGAGATACTCCTAGGGACTCATTGGGAAGACTTCTAAAGATACACATTATCAGGTAAATTTGCTTATCCCAATCCTTAGAGGTTTCATTACAAAACTTCTTCAGGAGTGCTTTAATAGTCTGATGACTACGCTCAAGAGAACCCTGTGAAGCAGGATGATAGGGGCTGGACAATACCTGTTTGATGTTGAACTCTTCCAGTGTCCTCTTGAAGAGATCACTGGTGAAGTTGGTGCCACAGTCGCTCTGAACCTCCCTTGGAAATCCATACTGGGTGAAGATCTTCAATAAGTGTTTCACAACAGTAGCAGCCGTAATGTTCTTTACTGGAACTGCTATGGGGAATCTGGTGGTAGGACACAGGATGGTTAAGATATAGGCGTTACCTGAACTGGTCCGAGGTAAAGGATTAACACAGTCTATAATAAGTCTGTGGAAAGGTTCTGCAGGCACCTGTATGGGAGTCAGTGGTGCTCTGGGAATAGAGATGTTCGGTTTACCTGCCATCTGACATGTATGACACTGTTTGATGCTATTTACCATACCTGGCCAGTAGTAGTCTTGACGGATTCCGTGGTAGATCTTGTTAAATCCGTAGTGGGAGAGTGCTCCGTGGGCCAGGTGTAGAATAGTGGGCCGCAGGCTGGCAGGAATCACTAGTTGTTCGACGTTGGCCCAATCGTCCTCCTCCTTCAGATTACTGGGTCTATATCTGCGGTAGAGCAACTCGTTCTCTAGGAAGAACCCAGGAATACTGTCAGGTTGAGTCTCAGCCTGGAAAAATAATGGTGTCAAGGTAAGATCTTCCCTCTGTAATTTACGGAACTCCAACTTGGTCAGATTCGGGGGTAGTTTCTGAGGGTCTTGAGGGACAGCGGTAGCAGTAGAGTCAGCTGGCTGTGGTCGTGCAGCTTGTGCACGGGTGGTCACTAAAACCGGAGGAGAAACTTCATCACTCTCTTGAACCTTTGCTGGAACATACTCAAAGATGGGATTATCCATTACAGAGGTAAACACCTGGGGTTTGTCCATGACGATCAGGTTGGTCGGTTGCAGGTCTTCTGCCAAGTCGTTGCCTAGGAGAAGTTACACTCCAGGCATGGGAAAAGGCTTTTCCCTGATGGCGACTTGGACTTCTCTGGTCATGAAGGGGACAATCCAGGTGGACTCTGGCGAGAGGATAAGGAGTGGTAGCAGTGAGGTCAGTGATGAAGACAGTTTCTCCGGTGTAGGCGATATTTGGCACAGCCGACTTCAAAATAATCGATTGAAGAGCCGCTGTGTCCCTCAAGATCTTCAGTTTGAAACGTCCCTCCGGATTTGAGCCGTTGGTAGAGACAGTTCCAGTATACAGGTGTTTACTGAAAAGAGAAAGATCATTACCATGAACACCAACATTCATCACAGGCTTACCGGACTTAGGAGGAGTCTGTTTGGGTTTAGGTGATTCGGTGTTTCCTTTGTATTGAGACTTAAAACATTTATCTATGGTATGTCCATAGAGTCTACAATACTTACAGTACAATTGCGAGCCAACTTGATCGGTACTCACTTTCTCGTAACTGTACCAAGACTTCTTACTGGAAGATGGTTCTGGTGTCAGCCGGTGGATGAGGCTGTAAGTGTCAGCCGACTTAGCACATTTTAGGTAGTCGGTTTCTTCTTTATCTGCTAAGTATAGACGGACAGGAGGAGGCACACGCCTCAAGAATTCTTCAACTAGCATGAGGCTGACGAGTTCTGCAAAGGTAGAGACATGTGCTGCTTCCAGCCATTTCATAAAATATCTCCTTTTGGTATTAGCAAATTCGAGAAAGGTAGTGGTACTTGCCTTCAGGTGGTCACGGAATTTCCTTCGATAACTTTCGGTGGAGAGAAGGTAGGCGTCCAACACTGCTTGTTTCAGAGTCTGGTAGTCATTCTCGGTCGCCAAAGTACTGAGTGTAACTGCAGCTCTACCTGTAAGATGTACTCTGAGAAGGGTTGCCCATTGGTCGACAGGCCAACTAAGTTGATTAGCAAGGGTTTCAAAGGTGGTAAAAAACACATCAACTTCTGTCTCTACGAATGGTGGCATTAACTTACTTGCATGTGATATATTGAAACTGACGGGAAGATTGGCGGTAGCTTGCTGGCGTTGAGCGAGGTGTGTAGTTTCCAACGCGAATTCTCGTTGACGACATTCCGTAGCCAGAGCTGCTTGTTGTTTGTCATGTTCGTGTTGCATCTCCAATTGGCGTTGTTTTGTTTCAAGCTGTACTCGTTCCCGCTCACGGAGTATTGCAATCTCACGTTCCTTGAGGGTGATTTCACGTTCTTGTTCTTCGTTCCTCAAGGCAGCTTCACGTACCTTGAGGGCGATTTCACGTTCTTTTTCTTCCTTTCGTATGGCAGCTGCTTCCCTTTATTGCTCGAGGGCTTCTCTGTGCTGCTCGCGTTCGATCTTGGCCAGCTCTAGTTTGAGTTTCATCGTTGCCAAATTAGTTTTATCTGCAATAAAGTAAGTTTCGTGAGTTTCAGAGTCTATCTTACCTTCCTCTAAGAGATGATCCAGTAACAGGTTATGTATTTCATTTTTGTTGGCTTGGTAGGGAACTTGTAGTAGATACTCATGTGCAAGAGTTTGTAATTCAGTCCTCTTGGCACGACTTAAAGTCCCTATTGCACCTGCTGGATCTGCACGGAAAGCTTGGAGACGAAACATGGTGAAATTAGCAAATAAATGCACAACGAATATACTGTTGTGATATAGTGAATGTCAGAAACAGGACAACGTGGCAACTGGTACCTATCCTGTGGAATTGTTAACAATTAATGTTAATTTCAAGATGATAAATGATTAATAAATCAAGGTCGCAGGAAATCTTGTACCCGGTACTCCTGTAAGAGGATAAGGGCAAGAAAATCCTACTAAACAAGCGAAACTGAGTTTCTAAAACAAATGAAACAGTTAATTGCCTCAAAAGTGAATTAGGTAGTCCAAGAATGTAGGCATACCTTGCCGAGTCTCTATAGGACATAAGCAAGTTTTTCCCACTGAAATTTATATGATACTTACAGAATTAGCGAACTTTTGTGCTCTGAAAAAGAAGGCTAATTCCCTACCCATGTAAATATCATCATCTCTGACCGACGTGTAGGGGTGCGAGGTGTCAACTGGTGACGAGAACTGCGGCTGAGGTCCCAATTCAGCAACTAAAGTTCGTGCGAGAGGAACTATGGCCCTCTTTATCCTCCTACTGTCAGATTGCAGAAGATTAGGTGCACTTGACCCGGGGACAGACCACAGTACCATGGTACCAATATGATGATCTGCCGAAAATATGAGAAATATCCTAGGGACAAAGGATGGTAAACACGAGTAATAACACGGAGGGAGAGATGACCAATTAAGAGAATGACTGAGGCCTACAGTCACCACGTAATCCAAAGTTGTCTCACCTTCACCATATGCTACTCTCGGAATGCACAATACACACAGCACTATATGAAAATAAAATTGAATATTAAAAATAGTGAAAAGCTATGTTACCAAAGCCAAATACGCTTACCACAAATTTACGATTTGGCACCAGTACCTGAGTGAAGCTCCGTGGACAGGCCCCCATGTAATGTGACGGTAAAGCGTTGGTGTTCGGCTGTTTCAAAAGCTGGGGGCAGGGCCTCGTCACATCACAAGAAAAAAAGAGAAAAGTTTGTCCTTTCGTCTGTGGTAAGGTAATGGGAAGACACACAAAACACAAGTATATAAACAATGAAATTTTAATTACTCTAGAAAACAAGACATGAATAAAGGCAATCTCATAAAATGTAGGACAAGTCAACAAACAAAATAACATGAATAATCACTGGCAATGAAAAGTTACGCTATGACAAGTAAGCTATAGTGATAGATATGTAAGACAAGTAAGTTATAGTGATAGCAAAATAAAATAATAATGGGTGCTGGAATACTGGCTTCAAGCTGCCACCTCCCTTAGTACACGAAAGCCAAGGCTTAGTCTACCAGCGAGAGATGTCAACTTCATGGAGCACTGAGATATTCTGACGAGTCTGGCGTGCTGCTGCCCGTATCGGTGGACGTATCTTCTATATAGTATCTTGTACTTTGACGTAATGATGTAGGGAAGAGCAGGCTCAATCTCTCTTGAAAGAG
>NC_091168.1:38142774-38215274 GCF_040958095.1 Procambarus clarkii | reverse complement strand
GAACTCGACAACCTATGATACCCATCTTTGTACCCTATATGTAACTCCTTTTTTGTAACAAAGTTCAAATAAAACAAACATAAATGTGTTCATACAAAAGAATGGGGGTGGTAGGAGAAGATAATATTAGTGTTCAGTGAGAAACCACAAGGTCTCCTCTGAATACTGTGTATTTTCTTCTCCGAGGCTATGGGTCCCCACATTGGCACCAGAGGTGGTTTATAAAAATATATATATATATGTATATATATATATATATATATATATATATATATATATATATATATATATATATATATATATATATATATATATATATATATATATATATTTATATATATATATATATATGTATATATATATATACATATATAAACACCCGTATATATATATATATATATATATATATATATATATATATATATATATATATATATATATAAACACCCGTATATATATATATATATATATATATATATATATATATATATATATATATATATATATATATATACATACATATATATATATATATATATATATATATATATATATATATATATATATATATATATATATATATATATATATATATATATATATAAACACCCGTATATATATATATATATATATATACATATATATATATATATATATATATATATATATATATATATATAAATGAGCGAGACAATGAGTGTTGCAAGAGTCATGCAACAGTGATTAACGAGATTGCAGGAGAGAACAAATACGTTGATACTTGACGAGGCATGACGATCACATGGAGAGGGAGGTGGTGGGTCCGGTGGAGTGGGGGGGGGGAGGTGGTGGTTCCGGTGGAGTGGGGGGGGGGGAGGTGGTGGTTCCGGTGGAGTGGGGGGGGGGGAGGGAGGTAGGTAGTTGGTGGTTGAAGGAGGGGTTGGTAGTGTTTCACGAGGAAGAGGGAAGGTGGTGGTTAAAGAGCGATTGATGGTGGTTGGATAAATGGTTGGGGTGGAGGTCATGGTTACAAGGGATAGTAGCTTGTTGAGTAGGAGGTAGGTAGTGATTAGAGAGAGGATGGTAGGTGGTGGTTAATGGAGTAGGACTGGCGTGAAGGAAGGGCGGAGGGTACCAGCACAAATTATCAACTTCTTTGTTCATAAAAAAAAACTGTCAGTGATAAGAACAGCCTTGACCGGCGAGATTCCTGTCAGCATTGACCAGTGAAGGTCATAGAGAGCTAAACAACATAATTTCATATCTCTACTACTTTATCTTCCAGTAATGTCTACTCTGTTCTCTACTATCAATGTCTTTTCTATTACCTACTATTAATGCGTACTCTCTATCTATCACTCATGTCTACTCTGTTACTAATCATCAAGAAAGTCTATTTCATAATTTACTAAGGAAGTCTACTTCTTCATCTACTATTAATATGCACTCTGTTCTTGGTGTTTCTCTACAACTGGAAGTACACAAAAGTGTAAAAAAAGCAGCACGTAAACAAAAGTGGGCAAATAAAAGCTTAAAAGCAAAATACTCAGCGGAATAAGGAACAGGGAAGAGATGGAACACAAAAGACTTTTACCTGGGGTACGCGAAGAGGAAAAAAACATATAATAACAACCTATAAAAGTAACAGACAATTTTCCATTAAGATGAAGAGTATTTTAAACCCAACTGGAAAAATAAACAGCTTTGGTTAACTTTTATGGACGTTGAATAAACTGAAGTTTGTTTTGTTAGGAGCTTATGTGGTCTGGATTAGTAGAGGGCAGCAGGAGGGGAGGAGGAAACAAAAGAGGAACGAGGGACAGAGGGGGAAAAAGGTAGAGGGGAAGGCAGTGAGAGGAAGAAGAGGTGTGGACTGACGTTAAATAAAGAGATAAGAAATAGGGGAGACATAAGCGGTATTAAAGGAAAAGAGAAAGATTTCTAAAATAGCGAGAAGCATCGTCAAAAGATTGTGGAAAAGGCAAAGAGAGTTGCTCGAGGGAAGCATATAAAGGACGAAGGGAGGAAGGAAGTGGGATAGAGGACGGTGGGATGGCACTAGGGAGAGAGAGGAAGGGAGAGAGGGAGGATGTTGAAAAGGAACACAGAGGATAAAAAAATAAAAGAGAAAGTTATTTTGGGATGACCTTATGATTACCTTTAGGTTATCTCGAGGTTACCTTTGAGTCAGGTTGAGGTTACCTTCATGTTATCTTGGAGTCAACTACCTAGGTTACCTTAAAGTTACCTTGAAGTCACCTTAAGGTTACCTTGAGGTTACCTTAAGGTCACCTGGAGGTTACCTTGAGGTTTCCATGAGGTCACCTAGAGGTTACATTAAAATAGTTCCGATGATCAATTCACTTGTATGCATGTGTAACCCGGGCTTGAATAATCAAGGATCCAGAGATCGCAGCTGTATTATATTACCAAGTAATTTATTTAATAAATTATTCCATAAATTCAATAAATTTATTCAATAAATTATTCCATAAATTCCATATATTATTCCATCAATTCCATAAATTATTCCATAAATTATTCCATAACTTTATTCCATAAATTACCATGAACGTTTATGAGAAGAAAGTTAATATTAAAATGAGGATAAGATAGTAAAGAATTAGGGGGAAAGCAGCGCATAAAAAATAACAGGTAATGTGGATGCTATGGAAGATACAGGTGGCCTGAAGAATAGATAACAGCAGGAAATAAAACTTATAAGGAGCTCGATAACGAAAAAGAAACGTTGGGAATCTTGAAGGTCCAAAACGTGAGTACAATTTTTTTTCTTTTTTTTTCAAGTCTGCTTGATGGGGTTCTGGGAGGTCCTTTTACTCTCTAAACCCGGCCCGAGGCTAGGCTTGACTTGTAAGTGCTTGATCTACTGGGCTATTGCTTGAAGCGGCCCGCAGGCCCAAATGTCCACCACAGCCCGGTTTGTCCGGCACTCCTTGGAGAAAATTTTCTAGTTTTCTCTTGAAGATGTCCACGGTTGTTCCGGCAATATTTCTTACGCTCGCTGGGAGGATTTGAACAACCGTGAACTTCTGATGTTTATACAGTGTTCTCTGACTGTGCCTAGGGCACCTCTGCTCCTCACTGGTTCTAGTCTGCATTTTCGACCTGGCCTTCCAATATCTTTCACGTGTATATTTTTTCATATTTCTCTTGTCTCCTTTCTAGTGAGTATATTTGGAGAGCTTTGAGACGCTCGCAATAATTTAGGTGCTCAATCGCGTCTATGTATGCCGTATATGTTCTCTGTATTCCCTTCATTTCCACAATCTCTTCTACTTTTAAGGTGGAAGTGAGTACTGAGCAGTACTCAACACGGGACAGTCCATGTGATTTGTATAGTACATCCATTGTGATAGGATCGCTGGATTTGAAGATCCAGTCTGATCTGAAGAGCGACATTAAAAATTAGTGTAAATTATATTTATAAAAAGATACTTTTGGTTTTTGATTGCTTACAGAAGCCAAAACAAGTTTAATCAAAAACAATATAAGCAAAAGAGTTTCATTACCGTACTACAACGTATGTATCCACACATATCGCCTCCATATCGCCTAGATGTCTGGGGTAACAAGTTCCAGTGAAGTCTACGGACAAATATTGCCATGTTTTATTACTTAAAACTAAAGTTACGTTTGAGATGATTTATTCGTTAGTGATTTATGCAAATCATTACAGTTGTGGGTGTAGTGAGCAGATGTGCAGATGGAGAGAACAGGTATACAAGTGTGGCTTGATTGAACAGGTGTACAGATGTGGCTGGGGTGAACAGTTGTACAGATGCGGCTGGGGTGAACAGGTGTACAGATGTGGCTGGAGTAAACATGTAAACAGTTCTGGCTGGAGTGAACAGGTGAACAGATGTGGCTGGAGTGAACAGGTGTACAGACGTCCCTGCAATGACCAGGTGTACAGCTGTGGCAGAAGCGAACAAGTGTACGGATGTGGTGGGAGTGAAGAAGTAAACAGATTAAAACAATTATAGCTTACAATCAGAGCGAAGAGAATCATGTTAGCAACACTCAGAATGAAATTAGAATGAGGTGAATATACAATGTGAAAGATAACCAACTAATTATAACCACTTACACTCTGATTCTCTTCATAACATAAATTATTCTCTTCACACCTCCTGTGTCACTGGAATTTCCTGCAGTATAATGATCCTAAAAATTTAAAAATAAAAATTTAATAAATTATTAAATAAAATAATTTAATGATTCTAAAATTTAAAAATAAAAACCTGAGGAGCAACAGACCTGTGATCTATCTGTCTTTGCATAATTTCCGTTGTCGGGGACAGGAAGCCTTGTACTTTAGGGGTTTCGATGTCTTTCTAACCCGAACTACTGACATTCCCCCAGGATGCAACCCTAGAATCGTGGCCTAACTCGCCGGGTATCAATTTGTTGCTAGTTGAAGCTAGGTGAATACATGCATCCGGGTGAAAGAAACTTGCCCATCCATTTATGTCCCGTCCGGGTATCGAACTTGGGAGCCTCAATTGTTAATAGAGAACGCAGACCACTATACTACATGATCTACTTGCAGTTCCTATTCTTGGAAGTTAATTCCTCTCGGTACTTCTAGAGTACCTTAAGAGTTAATTCCTCTCGGTACCTTAAGAGTTAATTCCTCTCGGTACGACTGGAATACCTCTAGAGTCTGTGTCCCACTTTTGCCAAAGAGCCGGAAGCCGGAGAGCTATCTAGGCCGGAGAGCTATCTAGGCCGGATACCTTGGTGCGTGGCGTCCGGTGGTCATGCATGTAAATGTAAATTAAGCGAGGGAAGAAGAAGAGGCATTACGTAACTCACCGGTACTCATCTTCATGCGAGTGTGAGTAACGGAAGAATACATAAATGAGGAATGAATAACAGGAGTGAATTACGAAGATGAGAGACGCAGGAGTTAATAACAAACGAATGAATAAGAGGAGGAAATACCGGAGAATTGTATAACAGAGAAAATTAGCTAGAGTATAAAAACCAATAAATATTCAACATTTACTTTTATATTCATCGAACGCATCATTCTTTGATAATTTATCATTTCTTTGTGAATTTTGACAAAAATACTTTTAAAACACCTATGTGAAATGAGACCGAGAACTTTAATCTTAGGTAAGGAAGTGTTTAGTCTTTATTTTATTTTCAACACACACTGAAGCTTCGTCTACAGCTGGGTATCTTCAGGATATCAGTATCCAAGTCACACTAAATACCAAAACACAGTATTGCTAGTTATCTTGAGATCTTGAGATGATTTCGGGGCTTTAGTGTCCCCGCGGCCCGGTCCTCGACCAGGCCTCCACCCCCAGGAAGCAGCCCGTGACAGCTGACTAACACCCAGGTACCTATTTTCTGCTAGGTAACAGGGGCATTTAGGGTGAAAGAAACTTTGCCCATTTGTTTCTGCCTCGTGCGGGAATCGAACCCGCGCCACAGAATTACGAGTCCTGCGCGCTATCCACCAGGCTACGAGGCCCCCGCTAGTTGGGGAACGTTTTCTCAGTTGGTCAACTCTGTCAATGTTGGTGTATGTTATGCAGTTTCGTTAGCAAGGTGCGAGACCTTGTTGCACTGTGCCGAGGTGCATAGTTGTAAACTGTTGTTTACACACAAACCTACACAGTTGTTGTTGTTGTAAACACTTGACCTTGATGGCATGGCACTGTGCTTGTTACGTGGTGGGTGTCACGTGGTTGGTGTCATGTGGTGGGTGTCACGTGGTGGGAGTCCCGTGGTGGGTGTCACGTGGTGGGTGTCACGTGGTGGTGTCACGTGGTGGGTGTCACGTGGTGGGTGTCATGTGGTTGGTGTCATGTGGTGGGTGTCACGTGGTGGGTGTCATGTGGTGGGTGTCACGTGGTGGGTGTCACGTGGTTGGTGTCACGTGGTTGGTGTCATGTGGTGGGTGTCACGTGGTGGGTGTCACGTGATGGGAGTCACGTGGTGGGTGTCACGTAGTGGGTGTCACGGGGTGGGAGTCACGTAGTGGGTGTCACGTGGTGGGTGTCACGTGGTGGGAGTCACGTGGTGGGTGTCACGTGGTGGGTGTCACGTGGTGGGTGTCACGTGGTTGGTGTCACGTGGTGGGTGTCACGTGGTTGGTGTCACGTGGTGGGTGTCACGTGGTGGGAGTCACGTGGTGGGAGTCACGTGGTGGGAGTCACGTGGTTGGTGTCACGTGGTGGGTGTCACGTGGTTGGTGTCACGTGGTGGGTGTCACGTGGTGGGTGTCACGTGGTGGGTGTCACGTGGTGGGTGTCACGTGGTGGGAGTCCCGTGGTGGGTGTCACGTGGTGGGTGTCACGTGGTGGGTGTCACGTGGTGGGTGTCATGTGGTTGGTGTCATGTGGTGGGTGTCATGTGGTGGGTGTCACGTGGTGGGTGTCACGTGGTTGGTGTCACGTGGTTGGTGTCATGTGGTGGGTGTCACGTGGTGGGTGTCACGTGGTGGGAGTCACGTGGTGGGTGTCACGTAGTGGGTGTCACGGGGTGGGAGTCACGTAGTGGGTGTCACGTGGTGGGTGTCACGTGGTGGGAGTCACGTGGTGGGTGTCACGTGGTGGGTGTCACGTGGTTGGTGTCACGTGGTGGGTGTCACGTGGTTGGTGTCACGTGGTGGGTGTCACGTGGTGGGAGTCACGTGGTGGGAGTCACGTGGTGGGAGTCACGTGGTTGGTGTCACGTGGTGGGTGTCACGTGGTTGGTGTCACGTGGTGGGTGTCACGTGGTGGGTGTCACGTGGTGGGTGTCACGTGGTGGGTGTCACGTGGTGGGAGTCACGTGGTGGGAGTCACGTGGTGGGTGTCACGTGGTGGGTGTCACGTGGTGGGTGTCACGTGGTGGGTGTCACGTGGTGGGTGTCACGTGGTGGGTGTCACGTGGTGGATGTCACGTGGTGGGCATCACGTGGTCAGTGTCCCGTGGTGGGTGTCACGTGGTGGGTGTCACGTGGTGGATATCACGTGGTGGGTATCACGTGGTGGGAGTCACGTAGTGGGTGTCACGTGGTGAGTGTCACGTGGTGGGTGTCACGTGGTGGGTGTCACGTGGTTGGTGTCATGTGGTGGGTGTCACGTGGTGGGTGTCACGTGGTGGGTGTCACGTGGTGGGTGTCACGTGGTGGGAGTCACGTGGTGGGTGTCACGTGGTTGGTGTCATGTGGTGGGTGTCACGTGGTGGGTGTCATGTGGTGGGTGTCACGTGGTGGGTGTCACGTGGTGGGTGTCACGTGGTGGGTGTCACGTGGTGGGTGTCACGTGGTGGGTGTCACGTGGTGGGTGTCACGTGGTGGGTGTCACGTGGTGGGAGTCACGTGGTGGGTGTCACGTGGTGGGTGTCACGTGGTGGGTGTCACGTGGTGGGTGTCACGTGATAGGAGTCACGTGGTGGGTGTCACGTGATAGGGGTCACGTGGTGGATGGAATAGAAAGCGTCTTCACTCATCCTGAAATTACAGCAATTACATACGTCAGTAATTGCTGGGAGTGTGGGTTATTATGGAATGTTGTTGTAAGGATTGGTATCATTTTGGTATTGTTTTTGGTATTTAAAGAGAATGAATGTTGGGGTGTGAGTGTAGGCGTGTGTGTCTGGAGGCTGAGCAACACAAGGGCAGCATGCAGTTCGTGGCTTGCAAGGTGAAGGAGGTCCTTCTAAAGACCGTCGAGAGTCAAAGTGCTCTGGTCAAGGGAATCGTGAGAGGAATTTTAGAATTTTAGAGCCGAGACACATGTGTTCCCAGCACCTCCTTCGCTATTCTTATATAGTTAGGCTTGTGGGGGTTGAGCTCTGGCTCTTTCGTCCCTCCTCTCAACTGTATATCAACTGGTAAACAGGTTCCCGAGCCTCTATCATATCTACATTTTAAACTGTGTATGGAGTCAGCCTCCACCACATTACTGCCTAATGCATTCTATATGTTAACCACTCTGACACTGAAACAAAAATTCTTTCTAATGGCTCTGTGGTTCATAAGAATGTGGTGTGTGTGTGGTCATGTATGCTTAACAAGATGTACTAAATAACACATTTTTTTCCGGGTCGATCGTAAGCTCCAGGCCCCGCCTTAGGAACAGTTTATAACTTAAAGCAATGGATACATATTGTCTATCTAATATGTAAAATTTAAAAATAAATCCAATATGATATTTTCATATCATATTAGATTTAACTTTGTGCTAAGTTACGCTCATAACACTACTTCGTCTAACCAAGAGCTCAGGAACCTGTACACAAGTTGATTGATCGTTGAGAGGCGGGACCAAAGAGCCAAAGCGCAAGCTCCGCAAGTACAACGAGGTTAATACAACTAGATGAATACAGCATATGTAGAATCATTTCTTCAGCATGTAGAACCGGCATGTAACCCCCTCACCTTGTGAAACATAAGAGGTAACTGAAAAAGTTGAGAGATACAAAACCAGACTTTCCAGACATTAAAAATCTGAGCTAATTTTAAACTATTGAGCCGCGAAGACATGATTATGGAAAGTCAAATACGGACAAACATAGACAATGTAGAAAAAGATAAACAATAGAATCAGGCGGGTAATGTTAGGGAGAACAAGAGGCCGGAGATGGAAAGTGAAACCCAATTAAGCCAGAGGAATAAGAGAAGGATTGCCATAGACTCAATCAGACAACACTTTGTGACCATCAGAAGCCCAAGATCCTTCAACTCCCCCCCCCCCCCCCCCCCGGCGCATAAATATTAGAGGAACAAACTGGAATACTTCACCGAGGGAATGTTAAAGAGTCCAGCGGGAAAAGAGGGGCGGCATCAGAAGGATTGTAATGGATATAATTCCATTACATGTTATGGATATAATATGTGGGCCTTCAGAACGCAACAGTCTGATCGGTCATCAAGTTTTCACAAAACAAACTTGGGCTTCGGTTGGGTTTAGGGACTAGAACTAACGAAATCAAGTAATAGTATGTGACACTAGGCATACCTTGACGACCAGGCTATGGCCGCCCACACAGCTCACACCTGCATGACACGTCATATGATATAATAGACGATTAGTAGTAGGCTTCCAGCAGTCTCTGGAGACTATGGATTTGCCCTCTGGTTGTCGAGTCTGGAGTGGCCTCTCCAGGGCCCAAAGCCTTGGTAGATTGATTTGGAGGAGAAGCTGTTACCCATGCAGCAGGTCCCCCGCTTGCCCCCTCCACGGTGGTCACGGCGTTACAAGTTGAATTTAATAGTCGATTTACGAGCAAGCGGGCATATGGTTTATTCCTCCCAGCACCATGGATGAGAAATGAAAAGTTAGAACACGCACACACGCACACACGCACACAGACACACTCCCTCAAACCCCATCCCCCCCTCCCACACACACACGGGACACCACAAGCGTAGCTCTCATCCTGTAACTACACTTAGGAAGTTACACTAATTCACACATACATACATACACACCTACTCTCACTCTCTCTCTCTCTCTCTCTCTCTCTCTCTCTCTCTCTCTCTCTCTCTCTCTCTCTCTCTCTCTCTCTCTCTCTCTCTCTCTCTCTCTCTCTCTCTCTCTCTCTCTCACTCTCTCTCTCTCACTCTCTCTCTCTCTCTCTCTCTCTCTCTCTCTCTCTCTCTCTCTCTCTCTCTCTCTCTCTCTCTCTCTCTCTCTCTCTCTCTCTCTCTCTCTCTCTCTCACACACACATACACATACACAAACACCAACACAGACTCACACCTAAAAACACACACACACACACACACACACACACACACACACACACACACACACACACACACACACACACACACACACACACACACACACACACACACACACACACACACACACACACATTTGCTGAAATGCTGAAGAGCTCAGGAGCAATGTCCACAGTCAAGGAAATTGTAGCGAAAGCAGTAACCTCACCGGAGGCAGCTAGATGCACAAGCCAGCTAATGGAAAGGAAAAGAGCAGTAGTAGTGGTAGGTGTGAAGGAACAAGAGGGCTCCACAAGGGAGGAAACGAGGACTAAAGACAAAGCTGCAGTGGCAGGGATATTAAAGGAGATAGGAATGGAAGGGGCTGAGCGAAACATAGAACAGTTTTTCCGGATTGGCCAGTACAACAGAGACAAAAAGAGATTGATCAAGGTAGTATTCAAGAGCGAGGACATCAAAGAGGACATCCTAGTAAAGAAGAGCAAATTGAGGTATGCAAGGAACTACAAAGAGGTATATGTTCAGAGGGACATGACCAGAGACGAGATAGTAAAGGCAGCAGATGCAAGGAAAAGGCGCAAGGAGAGGGAAGGGAGTCAGGGAACCTCAGCCTCCAACCCAGCAATCCCTGAGGGGAGTGGGGAACCCCAATCCAGCAACCCAGGAACCCCAGGGGGGAATGCAACACCCCAGCCCACCACCCAATAGGGCCCTCCCTACCCCCCAGCACAAACCCTTCCTTGCCCCTGCACAATGCCCATCAGGAAACCCAAATCCTCCCCCCTCCCCTTACCCCAAGTAGCCCCTGTTTTCCCAGCCTCTGGTCTTCTCCCTGCCCAAAGCAGGCCTGAGCAAGACCAAAGCCCTCTATCCCCCACTCCACCTCCCTCCAAACCCCTGTCAACTACACCGCAGGAGGGCGTGCCCTTTCCCCAAGCAATCCCTGCCCCCTCACCCCGAGGACTTCTTCCTGTCCCAAGCAGGCCTGAAGAAGACCTAAGCCCTCCACCCCCCACTCCACCTCCTCCTGAACCCCTGGCAACTACCTCACAGGAGGAGGAGCCTACCCAAGTAGCAATGACAATAGAACAACCTCCTACACTTGTAGGGAGTGTGGGTGAAATTGGATATAAGAAAGTGAGTTTCAAGGTAATGTACTCAAGCATTGATGGGATTACCAATAAAGCAAGTGAACTGGCGGAAAGGGTGCAAGAAGAAAACCCTGATGTAATAGGACTAACGGAAACAAAATTGTCAGGAGTCATAACAGATGCTGTGTTTCCAAAGGACTACTATATAGTAAGGAAAGAGAGGGAAGGGAGAGGAGGTGGAGGAGTGGCCCTGCTGATAAGGAAAGACTGGAGTTTTGATGAGATGGAAATTCTGGACTTTGACAGATTCAGAGATTACATAACAGGAACTATAACAATGGGTGGACCTAAGATAATAGTGGCAGTCATTTACAACCCTCCCCTAAATGACAGAGGACCTAGACAGGAGTTTGATAGGAACAACATGGCAACCGTTAATATAATAGAGAGAGCAGCTTCAGTTGCCTGCAGGAATGGCTAAAGACTCTTAATCATGGGCGATTTCAACCATGGAAAGATAGACTGGGAGAATTGGGACCCACATCGTGGTGCAGATACGTGGAGAGCTAAACTCTTGGAAGTGGCAATAAGGAATTTTCTGAGCCATCATGTCAAGGAACCCACAAGAGTGAGAGGCAGTGATGAACCTGCTAGACTCGACTTGATATTCACCCTGAATGAGTCAGAAATAAGGGAAGTGAAAGTTGAAGCCCCCATAGGAATGAGTGACCACAGTGTACTGACCTTTGAGTACTTGGTGGAGGTAGGGATAACCTATCCAAGGATGGGAGTAGAGGGAAAAAGACTGAATTACCGAAGAGGAAAATATGACGAGATGAGGAGCTTCCTCAGGGGAATACCATGGGAAACAGAACTTAGAGACAAGAATGTGCAGGTCATGATGGATTTTGTCACCCAGAAGTGCCAGGAATCTGCAGACAGGTTTATCCCTGTCCAAAAGGAGAAAAACGAAAAACAACAGAAAAACCCATGGTTCAACCAGGAATGCAAGGTAGCGAAGCAACTGAGTAAAAGAACATGGAGAAACTACAGAAATAACAGAACACCAGAGAGCAGGGAGAGATACCAGAGGGCCAGAAATGAGTACCTCAGAGTGAGGAGGGAAGCAGAGAGACAGTATGAAAATGACATCACGAGTAAAGCCAAGACCCAACCAAAGCTGCTCCACAGCCACATCAGGAGGAAAACAGCAGTGAACGAACAAGTGAGGAAGCTGCGAAAAGCGGAGAACGACAAGAGAACACACACAGAGAATGACAAGGAGGTGTGTGAAGAACTCAACAAGAGATTCCAGGAGGTCTTCACAATAGAACAAGGAGAAGCCCCTGCACTAAATGAGGAGGCGCCAAACCAAGCAACCTTGGAGGAATTTGACCTCACCAGTGATGAGGTCAAAAGGTGTCTGCTGGAGCTGGATGTGACAAAGGCTGTTGGGCCTGACAGAATCTCACCATGGATACTAAAGGAAGGTGCAGAAGCACTAAGTGTGCCACTCTCTATGGTGTATATCAGGTCACTGGAATCAGGAGACTTACCAGAAAGTTGGAAGACAGCTAACGTGGTCCCAATATACAAAAAGAGTGACAGGCAAGAGGCACTGAATTTCAGGCCAGTTTCCTTAACTTGTATACATGCAAGGTGATGGAGAAGATCGTGAGAAAAAGGCTCGTAGAGCATCTGGAGGGAAATAACTTTGTAACCCACCACCAACATGGGTTCAGGGACGGTAAATCGTGCCTCACAGGTTTAATAGAATTTTATGACCAGGCAACAAAAATTAGGCAGGAAAGAGAAGGGTGGGCCGACTGCATTTTCCTGGATGGCCAAAAAGCCTTTGACACAGTACCCCATAAAAGGCTGTTAAAAATGTTGCAGCAGCAGGCAGGAGTAGAAGGGAAGGTGCTCCAGTGGATAAGGGAGTACTTAAGCAACAGGAAACAGCGAGTAACGGTGAGAGGGGAGACATCAGAGTGGCGAGATGTCACCAGCGGAGTCCCACAGGGCTCAGTACTTGGACCCATCCTGTTTCTAATATACGTGAACGATCTTCCAGAGGGTATAGACTCATTCTTCTCAATGTTTGCTGATGATGCAAAAATTATGAGAAGAATCAAGACGGATGAAGATAGACAGAGACTACAGGATGACCTGGATAAACTGGAGGAATGGTCTAGAAAATGGCTGCTAAAGTTCAACTCGGGAAAGTGTAAGGGGATGAAATTAGGCGAAGGGAGCAGGAGGCTGAACACAAGGTATCATCTGGGAGGTGAAATCCTGCAAGAGTCAGATAGAGAGAAAGACCTGGGGGTTGATATCACACCGAACCTGTCCCCAGAGGCCCACATCAAAAGAATATCTTCAGCGGCATATGCTAGACTGGCCAACATAAGAACTGCCTTTAGAAACTTGTGTAAGGAATCTTTCAGAACCCTCTATACAACTTATGTAAGACCAATCCTGGAGTATGCAGCTCCAGCCTGGAGTCCTTACCTAGTTAAACACAAGACAAAGTTAGATAAGATTCAGCGGTATGCCACCAGGCTCGTCCCGGAACTGACAGGATTGAGCTACGAGGAAAGGCTAAAGGAGCTGAACCTCACATACCTGGAAAACAGAAGAATAAGTGGAGACATGATAACCACCTACAAAATTCTCAGGGGAATTGACAGGGTGGACAAAGACAAACTCTTCAGCACGGGTGGGACACGAACAAGGGGACACAGGTGGAAACTTAGTACCCAGATGAGCCACAGAGACGTTAGAAAGAATTTTTTCAGTCTCAGAGAAGTTAATAAAGGGAATGCATAAGGAAGTGATGTGGTGGAGGCTGACTCCATACACAGTTTCAAATGTAGATATGATAGAGCCCAGTAGGCTCAGGAATCTGTACACCAGTTGATTGACAGTTGAGAGTCGGGACCAAAGAGCCAAAGCTCAACCCCCGCAAGCACAATTAGGTGAGTACAATTAGGTGAGTACACACACACACACACACACACACATACACACACACACACACACACACACACACACACACACACACACACACACACACACACACACACACACACACACACACACACACACACACACACACACACACACACACATCTGACCTGACCTGACTTGACCTGGTCGCCACCCCCACCCCACAGTCCCCCCGCATCCCCCTTACATATACTCTCCCCCTCTCTCTCCTCTCTCTCCCACTTTCTCCTCTCTATCTCTTTATCTCTCTCTCTCTCTCCCTCTCTCTTTATGTCTCTCCCTCTCTCTTTATCTCTCTCTCTCTCCCTCTCTTAATCTCTCTCTCTCCCCCTCTCTTTATCTCCCTCTCTCCTTATATCTCTCTCTCTCTCTCCCTCCTTATCTCTCTTTCTCTCTCTCTTCCTCTCTCCTTATCTCTCTCTCTCTCTCTCTCTCTCTCTCTCTCTCTCTCTCTCTCTCTCTCTCTCTCTCTCTCTCTCTCTCTCTCTCTCTCTCTCTCTCTCTCTCTCTCTCTCTCTCTCTCTCTCTCTCCCTCTCTCTCTCTCTCTCTCTCTCTCTCTCTCTCTCTCTCTCTCTCTCTCTCTCTCTCTCTCTCTCTCTCTCTCTCTCTCTCTCTCTCTCTCTCTCTCTCTCTCTCTCTCTCTCTCTCTCTCTCTCTCTCTCTCTCTCTCTCTTATCTCTCTCCCTCCCTCCCTCCCTCTCTCTATCTCTCTCTTTATCTCTCTCTCTCTCTCTCTCTCCCTCCCTCTCTATCTCTCTCTCCCCCACCCCGCTCTGACCTTCTGACGAATCCTATCACGGCACAACTAGGAACAGGGTCAAGCATGACAGCCAGAAGCAACAGGGACACAGAGAAAAGTTCAGGCGATGAAATGAAGAAAATGTTCGCCCAGTTTCTGGAGGGCATCAAGAGTGAGATGCAGGAAATGAAGAATGAAATAAGCAACCTAAAAAGAGAGCTGACAGCAGCAAAGGAGGAGATTAGAGCCCTCAAAGAAAACAGTATCGATGCTGAGACTCAGATAACCACTCAGGGAGGTGGTGGTAATAGTACTTTGGAAGAGAATGCCACATTAAAAGCAACATTTGTAGAAATGCTAAAAAAAACAACTCTGAAGTAATGTCTGCAGTGATGGAGGTAGCCATGAAAGCAGCCACCTCACAGGAAGCGGCACGCTCCACTACCCAGCTGCTGGAAAAGAAAAGAGCAGTGGTAGCTGTAGGTATTAAAGAGCAGGAAGGCTCTAATAGGAAAGAGTGGAATGATAAGGACAAAGCGGCAGTGAATGAAATACTAAAGGCACTAGACATGGAAGGGGCTGAGCATAGCATTGAGAAGGTTTTCAGGTTAGGCTGGTACAAAAAAGACCGAGACCGTGTGTTAAAGATAGTGTTTTCAAACGAGAACACAAAGGACACGATTCTAACAAAGAAAAGCCACCTGCAACATGTGGGAGAATTCAAAAAAGTATTCCTCCAGAGGGACATGACGAGGGAGGAGAGGGCCATGGCGGCAGAAGCAAGGAAGAAGCGCAGGGCGAGAGGGGAAAACCAGGAAACCACAGCTCCCAACACATCAAACCCAGAGGCGAGGGGGAACCCACAACCAGCTACCCAGTAACACGAGCGGGGAGGGCAACCCCACCACCCTCCTCTGCATAGAAAACCCCCCTTTCCTTCCTATCCTCCCACCCCGTTCACCCCATACCCTCCCTGTCCCTCCCCCTTCACCTGACCCCCCACCCCTCATCCCAGTATCGTCTGCAACCCTGGCATCCACCTCACAAATCCTCACACCCATGGCACAGCTTCCTCCACCATGTGGGAACCGACCTGTGAGATTTATATTTATTTAATTTATATGAATTTATATTTACGTTAATTTATATACTTCGATAGCAATTTGTATAATGATAAGTGGACTGTATTTCTGCAATAATCTCATAATCTCACAAATCGATCCTCTACACATTAGGGGGGGTTTATATTACACATATGCAGCCAATCAAATTACAGTAATAGCTACATACATTGATGAGGTTCCTTCTCTTATAGTACAGCAGGCTAGTCCACCAGGTATAACTAGAGTGTAGACACCAAATTATCCTCTTTGAGGTAGCTTCTATCACCCAGTAACTGGTGCACATAATCTTGCATCCTCGTCTTGACCTGTCAAAAGTGCGCTAGCTGTGAAGCCAGAATCCTATATATGACAAGCTATATCAGAGAAAACACTATACAGTACATGGAACATTAAAGACCTGGCTTAATTACCTTTAGTATGAGGCGATTTCGCGTTCTAACCGGCTAACCCTATATCCTGACATTAATGGCCATAAATGAATGATAAACGGGTTTCGGATAGACACTTAACTTGAATTTGTAGACAGCGTGTTGACAAATGGTACACCTTTGGTTTCCATAACACTACGTCCAAGTAAATTTAACAGGAGCCGAATTTGCTCCCGTGTGAGCCTCTGGTCTCAATAAACAACAATGGCTGCCCTCCTTCCTCTGACGCCTGGCTTACATTGTCCACATTTCAGAAAGTGATAGAAGGGTCACATTTACTCTACTTTAATATTGATAATTAAGTTAATTTATATAAGATGTTTTTATGATGGTAAAGTCCAAAGACTAATGTATTTAAGAATAATTCCCAGCAGAATAGCTGGTGAATTATAATAGTATGTGGTGATGATATCCCGTTTTCTTTAGACGGTAATTCCACTACAAGTTACGTTTTCTATGGGTAACTTGTTTCTACAACACAGCTATTATCGGTATGATTATTAAATGGTGTCGGATTTTCCGACACACCAGCAGAACATTCACCAAGGAGGAGATTTGAGAAGGGACAGAAGAAAGTGAGCCTCAAGGCAATGTACACTAACATAGATGGTATTACAAATAAGGCAAATGAACTTGGAGAATGGGTACTAGAGGAAAACCCAGACATAATAGCTCTCACAGAAACAAAACTGACGAAAACAATAACAAATGCAGTGTTCCCACAGGACTATTATGTTATGAGGAAAGAGAGAGAAAAAAGAGGTGGTGGTGGTGTAGCTCTGCTGATAAGAAAAGGCTGGGATTTTGAGGAGTTGGTTGTTCAGGGATGTGAAGGTTTCAGTGACTACATAATAGGAACAATAACAACTGGAGGGCAAAAAATTATAGTCGTAGTCATATATAATCCACCACCAAATGACAGAAGACTCAGACAGGAATATCATAGAAACAATATGGCCACCATTAACATAATAGAGAGAACAGCTTCTGTTGCTAGCAGGAATGGATCTGGACTACTAATCATGGGAGACTTCAACCATGGGAAGATAGATTGGGAGAACAGAGACCCGCATGGAGGACCAGAAACATGTAGAGCTAAGCTGCTGGACGTGGCGACAAGAAACTTTCTAAGCCAGCACATCAGGGATCCAACAAGAATGAGAGGAGAGGATGAACCAGCAATGCTTGATCTGATATTTACCCTAAATGAGTGGGATATAAGGGAAGTCAAAATGGAAGCACCCTTGGGAATGAGTGATCACAGTGTATTGAACTTTGAGTACCTGGTAGAGCTCGGAATTATCGCCCCCGAAAAAGAACTAGGAAACAAAAGGCTGGCATACCGAAAGGGAAATTATGAGGAGATGAGAAGCTTCCTAAGGGAAATACCTTGGGACACAGTCCTCAGAGCTAAGTCTGTACAAGATATGATGGACTATGTCACCCAAAAGTGTCAGGAGGCAGTAAGCAGATACATCCCGGCCAAAAAGGAAAAATCCGAGAAACAAAAGAAGAATCCATGGTGTAATAGGGCATGTATGGAAGCAAAGAAACTGAACAAAAGGGTATGGAGGAACTGCCGGAATAACAGAACACCAGAAAGCAGAGAGAGATACCAGAGAACCAGGAATGAGTATGTTAGTGTGAGAAGAGAAGCAGAGAAAAGTTATGAAAATGATATAGCAAACAAAGCCAAGACCGAACCAAAGCTACTCCACAGTCACATCAGAAGGAAAACAACAGTGAAAGAACAGGTAGTGAAACTTAGAACAGGCGAGGACAGGTATACAGAGAATGACAAAGAGGTGTGTGATGAACTCAACAAGAGGTTCCAAGAGGTCTTCACAACAGAACAAGGTGAGGTCACTGTACTAGGAGAAAGGGACGTAAACCAGTCGGCCTTGGAAGAGTTTGAAATTACGAGAGAGGAGGTCAAGAGACACCTGCTGGATCTGGATGTTAGAAAGGCTGTTGGTCCAGACGTGGTCTCGCCATGGGTACTGAAAGAGTGTGCAGAGGCACTTTGCTTGCCACTCTCCATAGTGTATAGTAGGTCACTGGAGACGGGAGACCTACCAGAAATATGGAAGACGGCGAATGTGGTCCCACTATACAAAAAGGGCGACAGGCAAGAGGCACTGAACTACAGGCCAGTATCCTTGACTTGTATACCATGCAAGGTGATGGAGAAGATCGTGAGAAAAAACCTGGTAGCATATCTGGAGAGAAGGGACTTCGTGATAAATCGACAACATGGGTTCAGGGAGGGTAAATCTTGCCTGACTGGCTTAATAGAATTCCATGACCTGGTGACACAGATTAAGCAAGAAAGAGAGGGCTGGGTGGACTGCATTTTCTTGGATTGTCGGAAAGCCTTTGACACAGTACCGCATAAGAGGCTGGTACATTAGCTGGAGAGACAGGCAGGTGTAGCTGGTAAGGTGCTCCAGTGGATAAGGGAGTACCTAAGCAATAGGAAGCAGAGAGTTACGGTGAGGGGTGAGACCTCTGATTGACGTGAAGTCACCAGTGGAGTCCCACAGGGCTCTGTAATCGGTCCTATCTTGTTTCTGATATATGTAAATGATCTCCCGGAGGGTATAGATTCATTTCTCTCAATGTTTGCGGATGATGCCAAAATTATGAGAAGGATTAAGACAGAAGAGGACTGGTTGAGGCTTCAAGAAGACCTAGACAAACTGAAGGAATGGTCGAACAAATGGTTGTTAGAGTTCAACCCAACCAAATGTAATGTAATGAAGATAGGTGTAGGGAGCAGGAGGCCAAATACACGGTATCATCTGGGAGAGGAAATCCTTCAGGAGTCAGAGAAAGAAAAAGACTTGGGAGTTGATATCACGCCAGACCTGTCTC
Organism: Procambarus clarkii; assembly: GCF_040958095.1. Classification (NCBI taxonomy): domain Eukaryota; kingdom Metazoa; phylum Arthropoda; class Malacostraca; order Decapoda; family Cambaridae; genus Procambarus; species Procambarus clarkii. The sequence continues at coordinate 38,196,316 of NC_091168.1, read as the reverse complement.
CTGCAGCACATATCAAGAGGATAACATCAGCGGCATATGCCAGGCTGGCCAACATACGAACGGCATTCAGAAATTTGTGTAAAGAATCATTCAGAACTTTGTATACCACATATGTCAGGCTAATTCTGGAGTATGCAGCCCCAGCATGGTGTCCATATCTAGTCAAGGATAAGACTAAACTGGAAAAGGTTCAAAGATTTGCCACCAGACTAGTACCCGAGCTGAGAGGTATGAGCTACGAGGAGAGACTGCGGGAATTGAACCTCACTTCGCTGGAAGACAGAAGAGTTAGGGGGGACATGATCACTACATTCAAGATTCTCAAGGGAATTGATAGGGTAGATAAAGACAGGCTATTTAACACAAGGGGCACACGCACAAGGGGACACAGGTGGAAACTGAGCGCCCAAATGAGCCACAGAGATATTAGAAAGAACTTTTTTAGTGTAAGAGTGGTTGACAAAAGGAATGCATTAGGAAGTGATGTGGTGGAGGCTGACTCCATACACAGTTTCTAGTGTAGATATGATAGAGCCCAATAGGCTCAGGAATCTGTACACCTGTTGATTGACGGTTGAGAGGCGGGACCAAAGAGCCAGAGCTCAACCCCCGCAAACACAACTAGGTGAGTACAACTAGGTGAGTATACACACACACACACACACACACACACACACACACACACACACAAACACTTGATATGTGTGATGTGTCAGTCAGTCAGCCTGGGAAGACACAAGTGTGCGACGGCGATCCGTGAATTAGTTCAGCATTCTCGGAATATTTACGTGCCAGTGAGCCCAAAACATAGTGCTGATCCTATTAAGGGTACAGCAACGCAGTGATAGCATATCATAGTGAAATCTTATAACGTTAGATAAGGAAAAAATTGAAAAAGAACGAGTTTGTGGCAAGACGGTTGCAGTGCTGAGCAGTGAAGAAGTTGGACCACTACATGGAGAGGATCACTAGCCTACAGGGACGACAACAATTAAGGCAGACATCGCTCCATAAATCACCTAGTTGTGCTTTGGGATGCTGACTTGGAGGTAAGTGCCTCTCAAAATCAGTCATACGCGGTGTACAGTGTTCTTAATATTAAAATTAGCTTTGGACTTAATAAGTTAAGCGAACTTAAAAGTAGCTCGAGAGAATCAGCTTGGAACAAGGTTTTTCACACCTGTGTGTTACACTATGCCGCCACCGGCCAGACTCCCCCCCCCCCCCCCCACTTACCATAATACGCCAACGTGAACACACAAACACACACACACACACATACACACACACACACACACACACACACACACACACACACACACACACACACACACACACACACACACACACACACACACACATACACAGGGACTATGAGAACGATATTACAATCAAAGCGAAAAAACAACCTAAGTTACTACACAGTCCTATAAGAAGAAAAATGTCGGTGAACGACCAAGTGACAAGACTAAGGAAGACAGAGGGGGCATATACTGAAAGTGACAAGGAAATCTGCGAGGCACTGAATGCCAGTTTCCATGGAGTGTTCACTACCGAGCCTGAGCAGCTCCCATTGTTGGAAGCGGTTACCCTACATGAAAGACTATCAGATATAGAGGTGACAGCAGAGGAGGTAATGAAACAGTTGACAACTCTAGATGCAACTAAAGCAGTTGGACCAGACAAAGTATCACCGTGAATACTAAAAGAAGCAGCACAGGCCCTCAGCGTGCCTCTGGCAATGATCTTTAATGAGTCACTTATGTCAGGAGAATTGCCCAGTTGCTGGAAGAAGGCAAATGTCGTCCCGATCTTCAAGAAAGGTGATAGGGAGGAGGCACTTAACTATAGACCTGTATCACTGACAAGCATCCCCTGTAAAATTCCTGAAAGAATAATTAGGCTACGACTGGTTGCACACCTGGAGAACATTAGGTTTGTGAACAAACATCAACATGGGTTCTGGACAGGGAAATCGTGCCTAACAAACCTTCTGGAATTCTATGATAAAATAACGAGGATAAGACAGGACAGAGATGGTTGGGCAGACTGCATATTTCTGGACTGCCAAAAAGCCTTTGATACAGTACCGCACATGAGACTGCTGTTCAAGCTCGAGAGGCAGGCGAGGGTGGGGGGAAAGGTCCTAGCATGGATAAGGAACTACCTAACAGGAAGGAGCCAAAGAGTTACGGTAAGCGGCGAGAAGTCGGACTGGCGAACAGTAACAAGTGGAGTACCACAAGGATCGGTGCTGGGACCAATTCTATTTCTTGTATATGTTAACGACATGTTTACAGGCGTAGAGTCCTACATGTCGATGTTTGCGGATGACGCAAAGTTGATGAGAAGAGTTGTGACAGATGAGGATTGCAGGATCCTCCAAGAGGACCTGAACAGGTTGCAGAGATGGTCAGAGAAATGGCTACTGGTGTTGGATATTTCCAACACCGAATACAACATTGTTGTATTCTTATTACTTATTACTAACCATACCAAATATTGTAGTAAGTAAAATTAACAACTCGTAGAATTCTCATGTACTAATAATTCATCTGTGCATTAGGCTAGAATTCTCACGTCACCTGACGCCAGTATTGCGTCAGATTTCCTTACAGTAAACACATTATATCCAATTTGTGTGAGAATTAAATACGATTCTCCATAATTAAAGCATTCTGTATGATAACTGATTGCAGACGAATTGTCCTCTAACTAAAAGCCGAATAGAGCGTTAGAATCATAGTGTCTACCTCGCGATAGAGTTAACGTCATCAATGAATGCCATGGGGAGACATTAATTCCTCTCCCTTATATATTTACTATTCTTAGATTGGTAAATAATAATATTTTGTTCCTCTAAATAATAAACCCGTCCAGTACTTAACGTTTCAAGCGCGAATGCGAGAAATATTAATGTTCGAGACAATAATTTGTTTTATGAACGTCGACTCGGCGTGGGTTGGAGGGACGCCATCCTCCTCAGTACGCGGACACGTGCAGAGCCGAAAGGAAGCAGACCTGCGCTTACCGTACTCATAAGAAGACGCCATTGCCCCGCAAATAGGGCAGGTGTTATCCTTCCTCAGATGAAAGCCGCCACTGTGAGGCGTGAATAACCTTGCAGATAATATCTTCAACTAGTGCTGGTGTTAAATAAGGAGCCCTTTGACTTGGTTCCTGTCGACACGTGATCAGCCGGCTGAAGCGCATCATTATCCAGGATAGGTTCACCGGAGCCTGGGATGCGAAATACGGCAATCTTAATACTTATACAGTGCCCACAGCTAAGTATTCTTTTATGTGATGCATCAGGTATAAGATTGATAATAGCAGGGTGATTGTTCGTTAAGACGCGCGATAACACCTAATAACAGGTGATTAAAATTTGTCACCTGTAAATTTCAATATTCTTGAATATAAATTGAGTAGTTAAATCAGTTGCTACTGAAAATTATTTATCTTGCAGCCCGAGAGAAGAATTCCTCACGCTGCCTTCGCCATGATAACCCGTATCACTCGTCTATGTACCGAGTCTGGAGAATAAGAGGACTTCAATGGTTTCTAAAGGAATCTTCGTCAAGCTAAGATTTATTTCCCTTTACTATTCCATTGCAATTTAATTTATGCAGAATACTTTGAGATTAATGTGTGATTTACTGTAACTCATTATTATGCTCATATTTTATATTCCTCTTTATGTTAATGATATTAGTTTCTACATTACCTTATAGGATTAGATTATTATTAATTGAATTAGTGAACGAACCACACTGATTCCTGGACGTACTTACCTCCAGTAATAACCCCCCAATGTAGGTGTTTGAGGTTTGTTTCATTTAATAATACAGCCCATTAATTATTATTATGATCATGCTTTCTAGTTATATCCATAGTCACTGGTTTCATCTAGAATTTATCTAATGATCAGAAATTCTCAGTTTCCCTCTTTACTTTAAAAGTGGGTGGTCCTTCGTAATTTAATTTGCTACATTAATAATTAAATAATCAGAATCAAGCCCAAATATCCCACAACTGGAATTCAACACGAGCAAATGTAAAGTTATGGAAATGGGACTAGGAGATAGGAGACCAAAGGGACAGTACACAATGAAGGGGAACAGCCTACCTGTAACGACGCGTGAAAGAGACATGGGGTGGACGTAACACCTAATCTATCTCCTGAGGCACATATAAATAGGATAACGACAGCAGCGTACTCTACACTGGCAAAAGTCAGAACATCATTCAGAAACCTAAGTAAGGAGGTATTTAGGGCGCTTTACACTGCCTCCGTAAGGCCAGTCTTAGAGTATGCCACCTCATCATGGAGTCCCCATCTGAAGAAGCATATAATGAAACTGGAAAAGGTTCAGAGGTTTACAACGAGACTCGTCCCAGAGGTACGAGGGATGGGGTATGAGGAGCGCCTGAGGGAACTGTGCCTTAAGACACTAGAAAGAAGAAGGAAGAGGGGGGACATGATAGGAACGTATAAGAAACTCAGAGGGATTGACAGAGTGGACATAGACGAAATGTTCACACGGAATAGTAACAGAACGAGGGGACATGGATGGAAGCCTGAAACTCAGATGAGTCACAGAGATGTTAGGAAGTTTTCTTTTGGCGTGAGAGTAGTGGGAAAATGGAATGCACTTCAGGAACAGGTTGGGGAAGCAAATACTATTCATAATTTTAAAACCAGGTATGATAGGGAAATGGGACAGGAGTCATTGCTGTAAGCAACCGATGCTCGAAAGGCGGGATCCAAGAGTCAATGCTCGATCCTGCAGACACAACTAGGTGAGTACAACTAGGTGAGTACACACACACACACACACACACACACACACACACACACACACACACACACACACACACATATAAGGGAACATATAAGGCACACACACATATTCGGATATAAGGGAAGTTAAGTTGGAAGCCCCCTTGGGAATGAGTGATCATAGTGTATTGAGCTTTGAGTACCTGGTTGAGCTGGGAATTATCATCCCAAAAAAAGAACTGGGAACCAAAGGGCTTGCGTACCGAAAGGAAAACTATGAGGAAATGAATAAATTCCTATGGGATATACATTGGGACACAGAACTCGGAACCAAGTCCGTACAAGACATAATGGACTGTCACCCAAAAATGTCAGGAGGCTGTAAGCAGGTTTGTCCCAGCCCGACAGGAAAAAACAGAGAAGCAAAGGAAGAATCCGTGGTTTAATAAGGAATGTATGAAAGCAAAGGAGCTGAACAAAAGGGCATGGAGGAACTTCCGTAATAACAGAACACCAGAAAGTAGAGAGAGATACCAGAGAACCAGGAACGAGTATGTCAGTGTGAGAAGAGCAGCTGAGAAAAGGTATGAAAATGATATAGCTAATAAAGCCAAGACCGAACCAAAGCTACTACACAGTCACATCAGGAGGAAGACAACAGTGAAGGAACAGGTGATGAAACTTAGGGCGGGCGAGGACAGGTACACAGAGAATGACAAAGAGGTGAGTGAAGAACTCAACAAAAGGTTCCAGGAGGTCTTTACAATAGAACAGGGAGATGTCGCGGCGCTAGAAGAGGTGGCAGCAAACCAGGTGACCTTGGATAGGTTCGAAATTACAAGAGATGAGGTCAAGAAGCACCTATTGGAGCTGGATGTGAGAAAAGCTGTTGGGTCGGATGGAATTTTGCCATGGGTATTGAAAGAGTGTGCAGGAGCACTTTGCCTACCACTCTCCGTAGTGTATAGTAGGTCACTGGAAACGGGGGACCTACCAGAAATATGGAAGACTGCTAATGTAGTACCAATATACAAAAAGGGTGACAGACAAGAGGCACTGAACTACAGGCCAGTGTCCTTAACTTGTATACCATGCAAAGTGATGGAGAAGATTGTGAGAAAAAACCTAGTAACACATCTGGAGAGAAGAGACTTCGTGACAACCCATCAACATGGGTTCAGGGAGGGTAAATCTTGCCTTACAGGATTGATAGAATTCTACGATCAGGTGACAAAGATTAAACAAGATAGAGAAGGGTGGGCGGACTGCATTTTTTTGAACTGACGGAAAGCCTTTGACACAGTACCCCATAAAAGGTTGATGCATAAGCTGGAGAAACAGGCAGGAGTAACTGGTAGGGCGCTCCAGTGGATAAGGGAGTACCTAAACAATAGGAAGCAGAGAGTTACAGTGAGGGGTGAGACCTCAGACTGGCGTGAAGTCACCAGTGGAGTCCCACAGGGCTCTGTACTTGGACCTATCCTGTTTCTGATATACGTAAATGATCTCCCAGAGGGTATAGACTCATTCCTCTCAATGTTTGCTGACGACGCCAAAATTATGAGAAGGATTAAGACAGAGGAGGACAGCTTGAGGCTTCAAGAAGACCTGGATAAGCTGCAGGAATGGTCGAACTGTTAGAGTTAATGGCTGTTAGAGTTTAATCCAAGCAAATGTAATGTAATGAAGATAGGAGTAGGAAGCAGGAGACCAGATACAAGGTATCACTTGGAAGATGAAATACTTCAAGAGTCGGAGAGAGAGAAAGACCTGGGGGTTGATATCACGCCAGACCTGTCCCCTGAAGCTCATATCAAGAGGATAACAGCAGCAGCATATGCCAGGTTGGCTAACATAAGAACGGCCTTTAGAAACTTGTGTAAGGAATCTTTCAGAACATTATGTACCACATATGTCAGACCAATCCTGGAGTATGCGGCACCAGCATGGTGTCCATATCTAGTCAAGCATAAGAATAAAATGGAAAAGGTTCAAAGGTTTGCCACCAGACTAGTACCTAAGCTGAGAGGTATGAGCTACGAGGAGAGACTACGGGAATTAAACCTCACTTCGTTGGAAGACAGAAGAGTTAGGGGGGACATGATCACCACATTCAAGATCCTCAAGGGAATCGACAGGGTTGATAAAGACAGGCTGTTTAACACAAGGGGCACACGCACTAGGGAACACAGGTGGAAACTGAGTGCCCAAATGAACCACAGAGATATTAGAAAAAACTTTTTTAGTGTCAGAGTGGTTGACAAATGGAATGCATTAGGAAGTGATGTGGTGGAGGCTGACTCCATACACAGTTTCAAGTGTAGATATGATAGAGCCCAATAGGCTCAGGAACCTGTACACCTGTTGATGTACAGTTGAGAGGCGGGACCAAAGAGCCAGAGCTCAACCCCCGCAAGCACAACTAGGTGAGTACAACTAGGTGAGTACACACACACACACACACTCAGGTGTGTGAAGAACTCAACAAGAGATTGCAGGAGGTCTTCACACTAGAACAATGAGAAGCCCCTGCACTAAATGAAGAGGCGGCAAACCAAGCAACCTTGGAGGAATTTGACCTCACCAGTTATGAGGTCAAAAGGTGTCTGCTGGAGCTGGATGTGACAAAGGCTGTTGGGCCTGACAGAATCTCACGAGGGATACTAAAGGCAGGTGCAGAAGCACAAAGTGTGCCACTCTCTATGGTGTATAACAGGTCACTGGAAACAGGTGACTTACCTGAAAGTTGGAAGACAGCTAATGTGGTCCCAATATACAAGAAGGGTGACAGGCAAGAGGCACAGAACTACAGCCCAGTTTCCTTAACTTGTATACCATGCAAGGTGCTGGAGAAGATCGTGAGGAAAAGGCTCGTAGAGCATCTGGAGGGAAATAACTTTGTAACCCACCACCAACATAGGTTCAGAGATGGTAAATCGTGCCTCACAGGTTTAATAGAATTTTATGATCAGGCAACGAAAATTAGGCAGGAAAGAGAAGGGTAGGCCGACTGCATTTTCCTGGACTGGCAGAAAGCCTTTGACACAGTACCCCATATATGCCTGTTAAAAACGTTGGAGCAACAGGCAGGAGTAAAAGGGAAGGTGCTCCAGTGGATAAGGGAGTACTTAAGCAACAGGAAACAGCGAGTAACGGTGAGCGTGGAGACATCAGAGTGGCGAGATGTCACCAGCGGAGTCCCACAGGGCTCAGTACTTGGACCCATCCTGTTTTTAATATATATAAACGATCTTCCAGAGGGTATAGACTCATTCTTCTCAATGTTTGCTGATGATGCAAAAATTATGAGAAAAATCAAGACAGATGAAGATGGACAGAGACTACAGGATGACCTGGATAACCTGGATGACCCTGAAATGGTCTAGAAAATGGCTGCTAAAGTTCAACTTAGGAAAGTGTAAGGTGATAAAATTAGGCGAAGGGAGCAGGAGGCTGAACACAAGGTATCATCTGGGAGGTTAAGTCCTGCAAGAGTCAAATAGAGAGAAAGATTTGGGGGTTGATATCACACCGAACCTGTCCCCAGAGGCCCACATCAAAAGAATATCTTCAGCGACATATGCTAGACTGGCTAACATAAGAACTGCCTTCAGAAACTTGTGTAAGGAATCTTTCAGAACCCTGTATACCACTTATGTAAGACCAATCCTGGAGTATGAAGCTCCAGCCTGGAGTCTATACCTAGTTAAACACAAGACAAAGTTAGAGAAGATTCAGCGGTATGCCACCAGGCTCGTCCCGGAACTGAGAGGATTGAGCTACGAGGAAGGCTAAAGGAGCTGAACCTCACATCCCTGGAAAACAGAAGAGTAAGGGGAGACATGATTACCACCTACAAAATTCTCAGGGGAATTGACAGGGTGGACAAAGACAATCTCTTCAGCACGGGTGGGACCCGAACAAGGGGACACAGGTAGAAACTTAGTACCCAGATGAGCCACAGAGACGTTAGAAAGAATTTTTTCAGTGTCAAAGTTGTTAATAAATGGAATGCATTAGGCAGTGATGTGGTGGAGGCTGACTCCATACACAGTTTCAAATGTAGATATGATAGAGCCCAGTAGGCTCAGGAACCTGTACATCAGTTGATTGACAGTTGAGAGGCGGGACCAAAGAGCCAAAGCTCAACCCCCGCAAGCACAATTAGGTGAGTACACACACACACGCCCGCACAAACAGACTACCACCAACCTCACCCCCGGGACTGACCCCTCTGTCCCCACCCTCCTGATTGCCCTCATTCGTCTCTCCCTTACTCTCCTCTCTTCCCCCCTTTTCCCCCATCCCTCACTCCCCCTCTATATTCCTCTCTACCACGCTCTCCCTAACCCCCCTTGCTTTCCCTCACTCCCTCGTTCTCCCTCACTTCCCTCTCACAATAAACATACACACACACACACACACACACACACACACACACACACACACATAAACACACACACACACAAGACTAACGGGATGGTAAGACAACAGAACAAAGTTGGAGGAGAGGAACAGGACGAGTCACAAATAGAGATGATTGCTAAGGCATAGATGGAAATCAATGGGGAATTGAAAGACATGAGGGAAACTATATGTATGCTGCAGATAGAACTAAGTGCAGTGCAATAGGAGAAAAAAACTAAAAACAGGGGCCCTCCTCAGACTCTGGCCCAGGCAAACAAACCCCAGGTAACAGGAGATGTTACAATGGCAGGGACCCCTAAGATTGGTCAAACCTTTGCTGAAATACTGAAGAGGCCAGATGTCATGTCCACAGTCAAGGAAGTTGTAATGAAAGTAGTAACCTCACAGGAGGCAGCCAGATGCACAAGCCAGCTAATGGGAAAAAAGAGCTGTAGTAGTGATAGGTATTAAGGAACAAGAGGGGGCTCCACAAGGGAAAAATGGAGGACTAAAGACAAAGCTACAGTGTCAGGGATACTAATAGAGATAGGAATGGAAGGGGCTGAACGACACATAGAACAGTTTTTCCGGATAGGCCAATACCACAAAGACGAAAAGAGATTGATCATGGTAGTATTCAGGAACGAGGCCATCAAGGAGGACTTCCTAGTAAAGAAGAGCAAACTGAAACATGCAAAGAATTACAAAGAGGTATACCTTCAGAGGGACATGACCAGAGACGAGATAATAAGGGCAGCAGATGCAAGGAAAAGGCGCAGGGAGAGGGAAGGGAGCAAGGGAACCTCAGCCTACAACCCAGCAATCCCAGAGGGGAGTGGGGAACCTCAATCCAGCAATTCAGGAACCCCAGAGGGGACTGCAACCCCCAGCCCACCACTCCATAGGGCTCCCCCCCCCCCCCCTCAGCACAAATCCTTCCTTGCCCCTGCATAATGCCCACCATATCACCCAAATTCTCCATCCCACCTAACCCCGAGTATCCCCTACTTTCCTCCATCCCCTGGTCTTCTCCCTGCCCCAGATAGGCCCAGGCAAGACCTAACTCTCCTCCATTCTCCACTACACCTCCTCCCAACCCCCTGTTAAGTACACCACAGGAGGGCATGCCCTCTTCCCGAGCAATCCCTGCCCCTCAACGTCAAGCACTCCCTGCCCCCCTTCACCCCCAGGACTTCTTCCTGCCCCAAGCAGGCCTGAGGAAGACCTAAGCCCTGCATCCCCCACCTCACCTTCCCCTGAACCCCTGGCAACTACCTCACAGGAGGATAAGCCTACCCAAGTAGCAATGCCCATGAAACATCTTCTTACACTTGTGGGGAGGGAGGGTGAAAATGGATATAGGAAAGTGAGCTTCAAGGTAATGTACTCTTAAGTCGATGGAATTACCAATAAAGCAAGTGGACTGGCGGAAAGAGCTCAAGAAGAAACCCCAGATGTAATAGGACACACAAAACAAAATTGAAGCGAAGCAACTGAATAACAGCACATGGGGAAACTACAGAAATAGCAGAACACTAGAGAGCAGGGAGATATACCAGAGGGCCAGAAATGAGTACCTCAGAGTGAGGAGGGAAGCAGAGAGACAGTATGAAAATGACATAGCGAGTAAAGCCAAGACCCAACCAAAGCTGCTCCACAGCCACATCAGGAGGAAAACAGCAGTGAAGGAACAAGTGATGAAACTGAGAAAAGGGGAGAACATATACACAGAGAATGACAAGGAGGTGTGTGAAGAACTCAACAAGAGATTCCAGGAGGTCTTCACAGAAGAACAAGGAGACGTCCCTGTACTAAATGAGGAGGAGGCAAACCAAGCAACCTTGGAGGAATTTAACGTCACCAATGATGAGGTCAGATTGAATCTGTTGGAGCTGAATGTGACAAAGACTGTTGGGAATGACAGAATCTCACCATGAATACTAAAGGAAGGTGCAGGTTTACTAAGTGTGCCACTCTCTATGGTGTATAACAGGTCACTGGAAACGGGGGACCTACCGGAAAGATGGAAGACAGCTAGCGTAGTCCCACTATACAAAAAGGGTGACAGGCAAGAGGCACTGAACTACAGGCCAGTTTCCCTAACTTGTATACCATGCAAGGTGATGGAGAAGATTGTGAGGAAAAGGCTCGTTGAGCATTTGAAGGGAAACAGCTTTGTAACGCACCACCAACATGGTTTTAGAGATGGTAAATGGTGCCTCACAGGTTTAATAGAATTCTATGACTAGGCAACAAAAATAAGGCACGAAAGACAATGGTGGGCAGACTGCATTTTCTTGGACTGCCAGAAAGCCTTTGACACAGTACCCTATAAAACGCTTTTAAAAAAGTTGGAGCAGCAGACAGGAATAGAAGGGAAGGTGCTGCAGTGGATAAGGGAGTACTTAAGTAAATTTAAGAAAACAGCGAGTAACCGTGAGGGGGGGGGGCATCAAAGTGGCGAGATGTCACCAGCGGAGTCCCACAGGGCTCAGTACTTGAACCCATCCTGTTTCTAATATATGTAAACTATCTTCCAGAGGATATAGACTCATTCCTCTCAAGAATCAAGACAGATGAAGATAGACAGAGACTTCAGGATGACCTGGACAAACTGGAGGAATGGTCAAGATAATGGCTGCTAAAGTTCAACATTTCAACTCAAGAAAGTGTAAAGTAATGAAATTAGGCGAAGGTAGCACCAGGCTGAACACAAGGTACCATCTGGAAGGGGAAATCCTGCAAGAGTCAAAAAGGGATTGATATCGCACCGAACTTCTCCCCAGAGGCCCACAACAAAAGAATATCATCAGCGGCATATGCTAGGTTGGCCAACATAAGAAGTGTCTTTAGAAACTTGTGTAAGGAATCGTTCAGGACCCTGTATACCACTTATGTCAGACCAATCATGGAATATGCAGCTCCAGCCTGGAGTCCATGCCTAGTTAACCACAAGACAAAGATAGAGAAGATTCAGCGGTATGCCACCAGATTCGTCCCAGAACTGAGAGGTATGAGCTACGAGGAAAAGCTAAAGGAGCTGAACCTCACATCCCTGGAAAACAGAAGAGTAAGGGGAGACATGATCACCACCTACAAAATTTTCAGAGAAATTGACAGAGTGGACAAAGACAAATTCTTCAGCACGGGAGGAACACGAACAAGGGGACACAGGTGGAAACTGAGTACCCAAATGAGCCACAGAGACGTTAGAAAGACCTTTTCAGTGTCAGAGTAGTTAACAGATGGAATGCATTAGGCAGTAATGTGGTGGAGGCTGACTCCATACACAGTTTCAAATGTAGATATGATAGAGCCCAGTAGGCTCAGGAATCTGTACACCAGTTGATTGGCGCTTCAGAGGCGGGATCAAAGAGCCAGAGCTTATCCCCCTCAAACACATCTAGGTGAGTACAAATAGGTGAGAACACACACACACACACACACACACACACACACACACACACACACACACACACACACACACACACATACACACACACAGGGGCCTCGTAGCCTGGTGGATAGCGCGCAGGATTCGTAATTCCGTGACGCGGGTTCGATTCCCGCACGAGGCAGAAACAAATGGGCAAAGTTTCTTTCACCCTGAATGCCCCTGTTACCTAGCAGTAAATAGGTACCTGGGAGTTAGTCAGCTGTCACGGGCTGCTTCCTGGGGGGGGGGTGTGGTGTGGAAAAAAACAAAAAAAAAGTAGTTAGTAAACAGTTGATTGACAGTTGAGAGGCGGGCCGAAAGAGCAAAGCTCAACCCCCGTAAAAAAAAAAAACAACTAGTAAACACACACACACACACACACACACACACACACACACACACACACACACACACACACACACACACACACACACTCACACACACACACACACACACACACACACACACACACACACACACACACACACACACACACACACACACACACACACACACACACACGAGATGTTGAACTTCAGTTTCATATGACATGCAGTGATGGCCGAGTGGTTAAGGCGTCTGACTCGAAATCAGATGGGATCTTCCCGCGTAGGTTCGAATCCTACTCACTGCGACATTGTTTACATTTTGGGGTGGCCGGTGGGAGATGTAGAGGTGGGTGGTTTGTGAAGCCGGTGGGAAAACTTAGGTAGTTTTATATAGATGGCGATATACTAAAGAAATTGTTCACGACTTTTGTTAGGCCAAAGCTAGAATATGCAGCGGTTGTATGGTGCCCATATCTTAAGAAGCACATCAACAAACTGGAAAAGGTGCAAAGACATGCTACTAAGTGGCTCCCAGAACTGAAGGGCAAGAGCTATGAGGTAGAGATTAGAGGCATTAAATATGCCAAAACTAGAAGACAGAAGAAAAAGAGGTGATATGATCACTACATACAAAATAGTAACAGGAATTGATAAAATCGACAGGGAAGATTTCCTGAGACCTGGAACTTTAAGAACAAGAGGTCATAGATTTAAACTAGCTAAACACAGATGCCGAAGAAATATAAGAAAATTCATTTTAGCAAACAGAGTGGTAGACGGTTGGAACAAGTTAGGGGAGAAGGTGGTGGAGGCCAAGACCGTCAGTAGTTTCAAAGCGTTATATGACAAAGAGTGCTGGGAAGACGGGACACCACGAGCTTAGCTCTCATCCTGTAACTACACTTAGGTAATTACACACACACACACACACACACACACACACACACACATGTTTGCGGACGATGCTAAAATTATGAGAAGGATTAAAACAGAAGAGGACTGTTTGAGGCTTCAAGAAGACCTAGACAAGCTGAAGGAATGGTCGAACAAATGGTTGTTAGAGTTTAACCCAACCAAATGTAATGTAATGAAGATAGGTGTAGGGAGCAGGAGGCCAGATACAAGGTATCATCTGGGAGAGGAAATTCTTCAGGAGTCAGAGAAGGAAAAAGACTTGGGGGTTGATATCACGCCAGACCTGTCTCCTGCAGCACATATCAAGCGGATAACATCAGCGGCATATGCCAGGCTGGCCAACATACGAACGGCATTCAGAAACTTGTGTAAAGAATCATTCAGAACTTTGTATACCACATATGTCAGGCCAATCCTGGAGTATGCAGCCCCAGCATGGAGTCCATATCTAGTCAAGGATAAGACTAAACTGGAAAAGGTTCAAAGGTTTGCCACCAGACTAGTACCCGAGCTGAGAGGTATGAGCTACGAGGAGAGACTACGGGAATTAAACCTCACTTCGCTGGAAGACAGAAGAGTTAGGGGGGACATGATCACCACATTCAAGATTCTGAAGGGGATTGATAGGGTAGATAAAGACAGTCTATTTAACACAAGGGGAACACGCACAAGGGGACACAGGTGGAAACTGAGTGCCCAAATGAGCCACAGAGATATTAGAAAGAACTTTTTTAGTGTCAGAGTGGTTGACAAATGGAATGCATTAGGGGGTGATGTGGTGGAGGCTCACTCCATACACAGTTTCAAGTGTAGATATGACAGAGCCCGATAGGCTCAGGAATCTGTACACCTGTTGATTGACGGTTGAGAGGCGGGACCAAAGAGCCAGAGCTCAACCCCCGCAAACACAACTAGGTGAGTACAACTAGGTGAGTACACACACACACACACACACACACACACACACACACACACACACACACACACACACACACACACACACACACACACACACACACACACACGCACACACACACACACACACACGCACACACACACACACACACACACACACACACACACACACACACACACACACACACACACACACACACACACACACACACACACACACACACACACACACACATTGACTATGAGAACGATATTACAATCAAAGCGAAAAAGCAACCTAAATTACTACACAGCCATATAAGAAGAAAAATGTCGGTGAACGACCAAGTGACAAGACTAAGGAAAACAGAAGGGGCATATACTGAAAGTGACAAGGAAATCTGCGGGGCACTGAATGCCAGTTTCCATGGAGTGTTCACTACCGAGCCTGAGCAGCTCCCATTGTTGGAAGGGGTTACCCTAGATGAAAGACTATCAGATATTGAGGTGACAGCAGAGGAGGTAATGAAACTGTTGACAACTCTAGATGCAACTAAAGCAGTTGGACCAGACAAAGTATCACCGTAGATACTAAAAGAAGCAGCATAGGCTCTCAGCGTGCCTCTGGCAATGATCTTTAATGAATCACTTATGTCGGGAGAATTACCCAGTTGCTGGAAGAAGGCAAATTTCGTGCCGATCTTGAAGAAAGGCGATAGGGAGGAGGCACTTAACTATAGACCTGTATCCCTGACAAGCATCCCCTGTAAAATACGCGAAAGAATAATTAGGCTACGAATGGTTGCACACCTGGAGAACGTTAGGTTTGTGAACAAACATTAAGATGGGTTCTAGACTGGGAAATCGTGCCTAACAAACCTTCCGGAATTCTATGATAAAATAACGAGGACAACACAGGACAGAGATGGTTTGGCGGACTACATATTTCTGGACAGCCTTTGATACAGTACCGCACATGAGACTGCTGTTCAAGCTCGAGAGGCAGGCGGGGGTGGGGGGAAAGGTCCTAGCATGGATAAGGAACTACCTAACAGGAAGGAGCCAAAGAGTTATGGTAAGGGGCGAGAAGTCGGACTAGCGAACAGTCACAAGTGGAGTTCCACAAGGATCGGTGCTGGGACCAATTCTATTTCTAGTATATGTTAACGACATATTTGCAGGCGTAGAGTCCTACATGTTGATGTTTGCGGATGATGCAAAGTTGATGAGAAGAGTTCTGACAGATGAGGATTGCAGGGTCCTCCAAGAGGACCTAAATAGGTTGCATAGATGGTCAGAGAAATGGCTACTGGAATTCAACACGAGCAAATGTAAAGTTATGGAAATGGGACTAGGAGATAGGAGATCAAAGGGACAGTACACAATGAAAGGGAACAGCCTACCTGTGACGACGCGAGAAAGAGACCTGGGTGTGGACGTAACACCTAATCTATCTCTTGAGGCCCAGATAAATAGGATAACGACAGCAGCGTACTCAACACTGGCAAAAGTTAGAACATCATTCAGAAACCTAAGTAAGGAGGCATTTAGGGCGCTTTACACTGCCTACGTGAGGCCAGTCTTAGAGTATACTGCCTCATCATGGAGTCCCCATCTGAAGAAGCATATAAAGAAACTGGAAAAGGTTCAGAGGTTTGTAACGAGACTCGTCCCAAAGCTACGAGGGATGGGGTATGAGGAGTGTCTGAGGGAACTGTGCCTTACGACACTAGAAAGAAGAAAGGAGAGGGGGGACATGATAGGAAAGTATAAAATACTCAGAGGGATTGACAAAGTGGACAAAGACGAAATGGTCACACGGAATAGTAACAGAACTGGGACATGGAATGCACTTAAGGAACAGGTTGTGGAAGCAAATACTATTCATAATTTTAAAACCAGGTATGATAGGGAAATAGGACCTGAGTCATTGCTGTAAACAACCGATGCTCGAAAGGCGGGATCCAAGCGTCAATGCTCGATCCTGCAGACACAACTAGGTGAGTACAACTAGGTGAGTAGACAACCTCTCAAACACACACACACACCTAAACACACACACACAGAAGAGATATAGAAAAAGAGACAGAGAGAAAGATCTAGGAGTTGATATCACACCAAACCTGTCTCCTGAAGCCCACATAAAAAGAATAACATCTGCGGCATATGCGAGAACATCTCTCACCATCTCTCACCATCAGAACAGAGTTCAGGAACCTGTGCAAGGAATCATTCAGAATCTTGTACACCACATATGTAAGACCAATCCTGGAGTATACGGCCCCAGCATGGAGCCCGTACCTTGTCAAGCACAAGACGATGCTGGAAAAAAGTTCAAAGTTGTGCCACTAGACTAGTACCAGAACTAAGAGGCATGAGTTACGAGGAAAGGCTGCGGGAAATGCACCTTACGACACTAGAAGACAGAAGAGTTGGGGGAGACATGATCACAACCTACAAAATCCTCATGGGAATTGACCGGGTAAACAAGGATAAACTATTCAACACTGGTGATATGCGAACAAGGGGACACAGGTGGAAACTGAGTATCCACATGAGCCACAGGGACGTTAGAAGGAACTTTTTCAATGTCAGAGTAGTTACCGGATGGAATGCATTAGGCAGTGATATGGTGGAGGCTGACTCAACAAGTAAACAGTTGATTGACAGTTGAGAGGCGGGCCGAAATAGCAAAGCTCAACCCCCGCAAAAACACAACTAGTAAACACAACTAGTAAACACACACACACACACACACACACACACACACACACACACACACACTCACACACACACACACACACACATAGGAACACACACACACACAGCTAATGTGTGTGTGTGTGTAATGTGTGGAAAGAGTGGAATGATAAGGACAAAGCGGCAGTGAATGAAATAGTGAAGGCACTAGACATGGAAGAGGCTGAGCATAGCATATAGAAGGTTTTCAGGTTAGGCTGGTACAAAAAAGACCGAGACCGTGTGTTAAAGATAGTGTTTGCAAACGAGAACACAAAGGACACGATTCTAACAAAGAAAAACCACCTGCAACATGTGGGAGAATTCAAAAAAGTAATTCCAAAAATAATTACAAATAAGGCAAATGAACTTGGAGAATGGGTACTAGAGGAAAACCCAGACATAATAGCACTCACAGAAACAAAGCTAACGAAAACCATAACAAATGCAGTGTTCCCACAGGACTATTATGTTATGAGGAAAGAGAGAGAAGGAAGAGGAGGTGGTGGTGTAGCTCTGCGGGTAAGAAAAGGCTGGGACTTTGAGGAAATGGTTATTCAGGGCTGTGAAGGTTTCAGTGACTATATAACAGGTACAATAGCAACTGGAGGACAAAAAATTGTAGTCGCAGTCATATATAACCCGCCACCAAATGGCAGAAGACCCAGACAGGAATATGATAGAAACAACATGGGCACCATTAACATAATAGAGAGAACAGTGTCTCCTGCTAGTAGGAATGAATCTGGACTACTAATCATGAGGGGATTTCAACCACGGGAAGATTGATTGGGGAAACGGAGACCCACATGGAGGACCAGATACATGGAGACCTAAGCTGCTGGACGCGGCAACAAGAAACTTTCTTAGCCAGCATATCAAGGGACCGACAAGAATGAGAGGGGAGGAAGAACAAACTATGCTTGATCTGATATTTACTCTTAATGAGTGGGATATAAGAGAGGTTAAGATGGAAGCACCCTTAGGAATGAGTGATCACAGTGTATTCATCTTTGTGTACTTGGTTGAGCTAGGACTTATCTCCCCCCAAAAAGAACTAGAAAACAAAAGACTGGCATACCGAAAGGGGAACTATGAGGGGATGAGAAGTTTCCTAAGGGATATACCATGGGACACAGACCTCAGAGCTCAGTCGGTACAAGACATGATGGACTATGTCACCCAAAAGTGTCAGGAGGCAGTAAACAGGTTCATCCCGGCCCAAAGGGAAAAATCCGAGAAGCAAAAGAAGAATCCATGGTTTAACAGGGCATGTATGGAAGCAAAGGTACTGAACAAAGAGCGTGGAGGAACTTATGAAATAACAGAACACCAGAAAGCAGAGAGAGATACCAGAGAACCAGGAATGAGTATGTTAGTGTGAGAAGGGAAGCAGAGAAAAATTATGAAAATGATATAGCAAGCAAAGCCAAGACCGATCCAAAGCTACTCCACACTCACATCAGGAGGAAAACAACAGTGAAAGAACAGGTAATGAAACTTAGAACAGGCGAGGACAGGTATACACAGAATGACAAAGAGGTGTGTGAGGAACTCAACAAGAGGTTCCAGGAGGTCTTCACAATAGAACCTGGTGAGGTCACTGCGCTATGAGAGGGGGCAGTAAACCAAGCGGCCTTTGATGGTTTCGAAATTACGTCAGATGAGGTCAAGAGACACCTGTTGGATCTAGATGTGAGAGAGGCTGTTGGTCCAGACGGGATCTCACTATGGGTATTGAAACAGTGTGCAGAGGTACTCTGCTTGCCACTCTCCATAGTGTATAGTAGGTCACTGGAGACAGGAGACCTACCAGAAATATGGAAGGCGGCTAATGTGGTCCCAATATACAAAAAGGGTGACAGACAAGAGGCACTGAACTACAGGCCAGTGTCCTTAACTTGTATACCATGCAAGGTGATGGAGAAGATCGTGAGAAAAAATCTAGTAACACATCTGGAGAGACGAGACTTCGTGACAAATCGCCAACATGGGTTCAGGGAGGGTAAATCTTGCCCAACAGGCTTAATAGAATTCTACGATCAGGTGTCAAAGATTAAGCAAGAAAGAGATGGCTGGGCAGACTGCATTTTTTTTGGACTGTCGGAAAGCCTTTGATAAAGTCCCCCATAAGTGGCTGGTACATAAGCTGGAGAGACAGGCAGGTGTAACTGGCAAGGTGCTCCAGTGGATAAGGGAGTACCTAAGCAATAGGAAGCAAAGAGTTACAGTGAGGGGTTAGACCTCAGATTGGCGTGAAGTCACCAGTGGAGTCAAACAGGGCTCTGTACTCGGACCTATCCTGTTTCTGATATGATCTCCCAGATGGTATAGACTCATTCCACTCAATGCTTGCTGACGACGCCAAAATTATGAGAAGTATAAAGTATAAAGACAGAGGAGGATAGCTTCAGGCTACAAGAAGACCTAGACAAGCTGCAGGAATGGTCAAACAAATGGTTGTTATAGTTTAACCCAAGCAAACGTAATGTTATGACGATAGGTGTAGGGAACAGGAGGCCAGTTACAAGGTATCATTTGGGAGATGAAAAACTGATACTTCGAGAGTCAGAGAGAGAAAGACTTGGGGGGTTGATATCACGCCAGACCTGTCCCCTAAAGCCCATATCAAGAGCATAACATCAGCAGTATATGCCAGGTTGGCTAACATAAGAACGGCCTTTAGAAACTTGTGTAAGGAATCTTTCAGCACTTTGTATACCGCATATGTCAGACTAATTCGGGAGTATGCGGCTCCAGCAGAGAGTCCATATCTAGTCAAGCATATGAATAAACTGGAAAAGATTCAAAGGTTTGCCACCAGACTAGTACCCGAACTGAGGGGTATGAGCTACGAGGAGAGACTACGGGAATTAAACCTCACGTCAATGGGAAACAGAGGAGTTTGAGGGGACATGATCACCAGATGCAAGATTCTCAGAAGAATTGATAGGGTAGATTAAGACAGACTATTTAACACAAGGGGCACACGCACTAGAGGACACAGGTGAAAATTGAGTGCCCAAATGAGCCAAAGAGACGTTAGAAATTTTTTTTTCAGTGTCAGAGTAATCGACGAATGGAATGCATTAGAAAGTGATGTGGTGGAGGCTGACTACATACACAGTTTCATGTACTCACCTAGTTGTACTCACTTAGTTGAGTTTGCGGGGGTTGAGCTCTGGCTCTTTGGTCCCGCCTCTCAACTGTCAATCAACTGGTGTACAGATTCCTGAGCCTATTGGGCTCTATCATATCTAGATTTGAAACTGTGTATGGAGTCAGCCTCCACCACAACACTACTTAATGCATTCCATTTGTTTACTACTCTGACACTGAAAAAAAAAAATTCTAACTTTTCTGTGGCTCATCTGGGTACTAAGTGTCCACCTGTGTCCCCTTGTTCGTGTTCCACCCGCGCTAAAGAGTTTGTCTTTGTCCACCCTGCCAATTCCTCTGAGAATTTTGTAGGTGGTTATCATATCTCCCCTCACTCTTCTGTTTTCCAGGGTTGTGAGGTTCAGCTCCCTTAGCCTTTCCTCGTAACTCATTCCTCTCAGTACCGGGACCAGTCTGGTGGCATACCTCTGAATCTTCTCTAACTTCGTCTCGTGTTTAACTACGTATGGACTCCAGGCTGGAGCTGCGTACTCCAGGATTGGTCTTACATAAGTGGTTTACAAGGTTCTGAACGATTCTTTACACAAGTTTCTAAAGGCAGTTTTTATATTGGCCAGTCTAGCACATGCCGCTGATGATATCCTTTTGATGTGGGCCTTTGGGGACAGGTTCGGTGTGATATCGACCCCCAGATCTTTCTCTCTATTTGACTCTTGCAGCATTTCCCCTGAAAGATGGTACTTTGTGTTCAGCCTTCTGCTCCCTTCGCCTAATTTCATTACTCTACAATTTCCTGTATGTGTACACTTTACACCTACACTTTCAAGTGTAGATATGATAGAGCCCAGTAGGCTCAGGAACCTGTACATTAGTTGATTGACAGTTGAGAGGCGGGGCCAAAGAGCTAAACCTCAACCCCCGCAAGCACAACTAGGTGAGTACAACTTGGTGAGTACATACACACACACATAGGGGCCTGGTAGCCTGGTGGATAGCGCGAAGGACTCGTAATTCTGTGGCGCGGGTTCGATTCCCACACTAGGCAGAAACAAATTGGCAAAGTTTCTTTCACCCTGAATGCCCCTGTTACTTAGCAGTAAATAGGTACCTGGGAGTTAGTCAGCTGTCGCAGGCTGCTTCCTGGGGTGTGTAATTACCTAATTGTAATTACCTAAGTGTAGTTACAGGATGAGAGCTACGCTCGTGGTGTCCCGTCTTCCCAGCACTCTTTGTCATATAACGCTTTGAAACTACTGACGGTCTTGGCCTCCACCACCTTCTCCCCTAACTTGTTCCAACCGTCTACCACTCTGTTTGCGAAAGTGAATTTTCTTATATTTCTTCGGCATCTGTGTTTAGCTAGTTTATATCTATGACCTCTTGTTCTTAACTTTCCAGGTCTCAAGAAATCTTCCCTATCGATTTTATCAATTCCTGTTACTATTTTGTATGTAGTGATCATATCACCTCTTTTTCTTCTGTCTTCTAGTTTTGGCATATTTAATGCCTCTAACCTCTCCTCGTAGCTCTTGCCCTTCAGTTCTGGGAGCCACTTAGTAGCATGTCTTTGCACCTTTTCCAGTTTGTTGATGTGCTTCTTAAGATATGGGCACCACACAACTGCTGCATATTCTAGCTTTGGCCTAACAAAAGTCGTGAACAATTTCTTTAGTATATCGCCATCCATGTATTTAAAAGCCTGTGTGTGTGTGTGTGTGGTGTGGGGAAAAAAAATGAAAAAAAAGTAGTTAATAAACAATTGATTGACAGTTGGGAGGCGGGCCGAAAGAGCAAAGCTCTACCCCCGCAAACACAACTAGGTGACTACACTCACATCCGTTGGATGGAACCCGTAAAAGGTGTCAAAAGTTTCAGGGACCTATATCTGTACTTACCTGTATGTATTTACCTATTAATGTCTATGGAGGGGGAGGAGCAGTGAGGTTTAGCTCTTTATGCCCCCGCCTACTAACCCTGTAACTGTTGCGTTTCAACCTAATTTGAAGAATCCTTGTCGGATCTGGCCTTAAAGTTGTGGATGGAGGTGGTTTCCACAACTTCTTCTTTTAGAACAATCCACATAACTATCTGTTCATGGTACAAGCACTTCCCTGCGTCCCTTCAGCACATGCGTCTCCAGCTTCCACCTGTGTCCTCTTGTCCGGCTTTGTTTCAGTCTAATGAGGCCACCCTTGTCCACCTTATTTATTTCCTTCAGTATGTTGTGATCATATCCCCCCTCTGTTCCTTCTATTCTCTAAGGTTGTGAGATTTAGTTCCATTAGCCTATCTTTGTAGCTTAACCCTCTTAGCTCCGGCACCAAGCTAGTTCCAAACCTACTAACCTTTTATATTTTGGCTTTATGTTTCACAATGTGCGGATTCCATTCCGGTGCTGTATATTCCAGTAATGTTCGAACAACTGAAGAATAGATTGCTGTGAAAGATAACTTATTCAGGTTCCAAAGTCTTGTTCATATACTGGCCAGCGTGGCATATGCCGCTGATGTTATGCTGTTTATGAGAGGCTCCGGTATGAGTGAAGGAATTATATCCACTTCCAGATGATTCTCTCTTTCAGATTCCTGTAGCTGCCTTCCCCGCATGGTGTAGAGGCCTTCTGGTCTCCTCTCTCCCGTTGCCATCCTCATTACCTTACACGTGTTGGGAATGAACTTCAGCAACCATTTATCTAGCCACTCCAGGAGTTTATCAAGGTCCTCCTCTAACTTCCTGCAGTACTTATCTGTTTTTACGTTCCTCATCAGCTTTGCATTTTGTGTGGATTTACTATTTGTATAAGAAGCATAATCGAGGTATTAGCTTTAGGATCCTGCCTTTGTACTCAATCTTTTTACTCTATTATATCTACTACATATATTTCTCTCTAACACAAGCACACACACACACAGCTGTCTAACTCCCATGTACCTATTTACTACTAGGTGAACAGTTGCACCAGGATGAAAGAAAATCTGCTCATTTGTTTCTGCCTCGGCCGGGAATCGAACCCGGGCCCTTAGGACTACGACAACCGAGTTCTGTCGACTCAGCCGCGAGGCCCCATTACCTCGGGGAGGCTATGCCAGGTAGCAGACTGCATGGGTGAGTAAATGAAGCCCGCACACACGCACTCACGCACACACACACACACTCACATATATGTGAGTGTGTGTGTGCGTGTGTCCTTGCATGCGTGTGTGTCAGTTCTCCCTGGTAAACTTACCGGGTGGCTGGAAAACCAATATACACCAAACAGCAAAACAACACATTCGATGTTTCTTTTCACAAAATTAAATATCCAACTCTGGAGGGAAAATGATAATTACAGGATGCAGAGACACGAGCGCTGAGCTGTTTGTGTTAAACCTGCTTATTAATGTATTCATATCTTACCGCGATCATCTTATCTTTGAGAGAGCGCCTAAAGCAGCAGTGGCGGAGCGAAGGGTTCGCTTACCGTGCAAACATTAATTAATATTTCAAATACTCAGATCAGTCACTCAACCTGATTGGAATATCTGATAGGGAGGTCAAAGGAGTATGTTTCCTTGCCACTCTGGCACTCGTGGGAGGTTAAATAGGATGTTAAAGTATATATATATATATATATATATATATATATATATATATATATATATATATATATATATATATATATGCAAACAAGCCTGAATGGTCCCCAGGACTATATACAACTGAAAACTCACACCCCAGAAGTGACTCGAACCCATACTCCCACAACTGGTATGTACAGGGACGCCTTAATCCGCTTGACCATCACGACCGGACATAAGGAAGTGATAGCCGAGGCTATATGAACCACTTCCCCGCCGGCACTCGGATGGTAATCTTGGGCATAGCATTTTATCAAATCACCTCATTCTTTGGGGCACACGTGAGGAACACAAATGCAAACAAGCCTGAATGGTCCCCAGGACTATATACAACTGAAAACTCACACCCCAGAAGTGACTCGAACCCATACTCCCACAACTGGTATGTACAGGGACGCCTTAATCCGCTTGACCATCACGACCGGACATAAGGAAGTGATAGCCGAGGCTATATGAACCACTTCCCCGCCGGCACTCGGATGGTAATCTTGGGCATAGCATTTTATCAAATCACCTCATTCTTTGGGGCACACGTGAGGAACACAAATGCAAACAAGCCTGAATGGTCCCCAGGACTATATACAACTGAAAACTCACACCCCAGAAGTGACTCGAACCCATACTCCCACAACTGGTATGTACAGGGACGCCTTAATCCGCTTGACCATCACGACCGGACATAAGGAAGTGATAGCCGAGGCTATATGAACCACTTCCCCGCCGGCACTCGGATGGTAATCTTGGGCATAGCATTTTATCAAATCACCTCATTCTTTGGGGCACACGTGAGGAACACAAATGCAAACAAGCCTGAATGGTCCCCAGGACTATATACAACTGAAAACTCACACCCCAGAAGTGACTCGAACCCATACTCCCACAACTGGTATGTACAGGGACGCCTTAATCCGCTTGACCATCACGACCGGACATAAGGAAGTGATGGTCAAGCGGATTAAGGCGTCCCTGTACATACCAGTTGTGGGAGTATGGGTTCGAGTCACTTCTGGGGTGTGAGTTTTCAGTTGTATATAGTCCTGGGGACCATTCAGGCTTGTTTGCATTTGTGTTCCTCACGTGTGCCCCAAAGAATGAGGTGATTTGATAAAATGCTATGCCCAAGATTACCATCCGAGTGCCGGCGGGGAAGTGGTTCATATAGCCTCGGCTATCACTTCCTTATGTCCGGTCGTGATGGTCAAGCGGATTAAGGCGTCCCTGTACATACCAGTTGTGGGAGTATGGGTTCGAGTCACTTCTGGGGTGTGAGTTTTCAGTTGTATATAGTCCTGGGGACCATTCAGGCTTGTTTGCATTTGTGTTCCTCACGTGTGCCCCAAAGAATGAGGTGATTTGATAAAATGCTATGCCCAAGATTACCATCCGAGTGCCGGCGGGGAAGTGGTTCATATAGCCTCGGCTATCACTTCCTTATGTCCGGTCGTGATGGTCAAGCGGATTAAGGCGTCCCTGTACATACCAGTTGTGGGAGTATGGGTTCGAGTCACTTCTGGGGTGTGAGTTTTCAGTTGTATATAGTCCTGGGGACCATTCAGGCTTGTTTGCATTTGTGTTCCTCACGTGTGCCCCAAAGAATGAGGTGATTTGATAAAATGCTATGCCCAAGATTACCATCCGAGTGCCGGCGGGGAAGTGGTTCATATAGCCTCGGCTATCACTTCCTTATGTCCGGTCGTGATGGTCAAGCGGATTAAGGCGTCCCTGTACATACCAGTTGTGGGAGTATGGGTTCGAGTCACTTCTGGGGTGTGAGTTTTCAGTTGTATATAGTCCTGGGGACCATTCAGGCTTGTTTGCATTTGTGTTCCTCACGTGTGCCCCAAAGAATGAGGTGATTTGATAAAATGCTATGCCCAAGATTACCATCCGAGTGCCGGCGGGGAAGTGGTTCATATAGCCTCGGCTATCACTTCCTTATGTCCGGTCGTGATGGTCAAGCGGATTAAGGCGTCCCTGTACATACCAGTTGTGGGAGTATGGGTTCGAGTCACTTCTGGGGTGTGAGTTTTCAGTTGTATATAGTCCTGGGGACCATTCAGGCTTGTTTGCATTTGTGTTCCTCACGTGTGCCCCAAAGAATGAGGTGATTTGATAAAATGCTATGCCCAAGATTACCATCCGAGTGCCGGCGGGGAAGTGGTTCATATAGCCTCGGCTATCACTTCCTTATGTCCGGTCGTGATGGTCAAGCGGATTAAGGCGTCCCTGTACATACCAGTTGTGGGAGTATGGGTTCGAGTCACTTCTGGGGTGTGAGTTTTCAGTTATATATATATATATATATATATATATATATATATATATATATATATATATATATATATATATATATATATATATATATATATATATATATATATATATATATATATATATATATATATATATATGACCGAAAAAGTAAGATTAATAATTCTAACACGAATTTTCTCAATCTTTCGTACATTTCTTTTCACTGTTGGAGGTAAATCAAAAATCAATTCTCCAAAATTCATTTTTATTTCTAGTCTGACGCGACACGAGCGCGTTTCGTAAAACTTATTACATTTTCAAAGACTTTAGTTTACAAATACACAACTGAATAGAACTGATTGATTGATGATTGATGAAGATTAAGCCACCCAAAAGGTGGCACGGGCATGAATAGCCCGTAAGTGGTGGCCCTTTTAAGCCATTACCAGTATCAAGAGCTGATACTGGAGATCTGTGGAGGTGCGAATGCACCCTGCATGACGGAAGATGTCTCCCTTGTGAATGTGTTAGGATGAAGATGAAGCCACCCAAAAGGTGGCACGGGCATAAATAGCCCGTAAGTGGTGACCATTTTAAGCCATTACCAGTATCAGGAGCTCATACTGGAGATCTGTGGAGGTGCGACTGCACCCTGCATGACGGTCTCCCTTGTGAATGTGTTAAGATGAAGATGAAGCCACCCAAAAGGTGGCACGGGCATGAATAGCTCGTAAGTGGTGGCCCTTTTGAGCCATCACCAGTTTCAATAGATGATACTGGATATCTGCACCCTGCGTGACGGGAGATGTCTCCCGGACCAAATGGTGACCAGATGGACCGAATAGAACTTACGGATCTCCGATTTTATATGAACATTTGAGAGAGGTGGATGGGGTGAGGTGGCATTAATAGGGTATTAATTTCATCAACACAAGACAGAACAAGAGGTGGCATTAATAGGGTATTAATTTCATCAACACAAGACAGAACACGAAACAATGGGTATTGAATAGAAGTGATTGTAGAAAGCCTATTGGTCCATATTTCTTGATGCTTCTATATTGAAGCGGAGTCTTGAGGTGGGTAAAATACAGTTGTGCATTAATTGGCTGTTGATTGCTGGTGTTGACTTCTTGATGTGTAGTGCCTCGCAAACGTCAAGCCGCCTGCTATCGCTGTATCTATCGATGATTTCTGTGTTGTTTACTAGGATTTCTCTGGCGATGGTTTGGTTGTGGGAAGAGATTATATGTTCCTTAATGGAGCCCTGTTGCTTATGCATCGTTAAACGCCTAGAAAGAGATGTTGTTGTCTTGCCTATATACTGGTTTTTTTGGAGCTTACAGTCCCCAAGAGGGCATTTGAAGGCATAGACGACGTTAGTCTCTTTTAAAGCGTTCTGCTTTGTGTCTGGAGAGTTTCTCGTGAGTAGGCTGGCCGTTTTTCTGTTTTTATAGTAAATCGTCAGTTGTATCCTCTGATTTTTGTCTGTAGGGAAAACGTTTCTATTAACAATATCTTTCAGGACACTTTCCTCCGTTTTATGAGCTGTGGAAAAGAAGTTCCTGTAAAATAGTCTAATAGGGGGTATAGGTGTTGTGTTAGTTGTCTCTTCAGAGGTTGCATGGCTTTTCACTTTCCTTCTTATGATGTCTTCGACGAAACCATTGGAGAAGCCGTTATTGACTAGGGTAGGGTAAGGCAGGTCCTAGTCAATAACGGCTTCTCCAATGGTTTCGTCGAAGACATCATAAGAAGGAAAGTGAAAAGCCATGCAACCTCTGAAGAGACAACTAACACAACACCTATACCCCCTATTAGACTATTTTACAGGAACCTCTTTTCCACAGCTCATAAAACGGAGGAAAGGGTCCTGAAAGATATTGTTAATAGAAACGTTATCCCTACAGACAAAAATAAGAGGATACAACTGACGATTTACTATAAAACCAGAAAAACGGCCAGCCTTCTCATGAGAAACTCTCCAGACACAAAACAGAACGCTTTAAAAGAGACTAACGTCGTCTATGCCTTCAAATGCCCACTTGGGGACTGTAAGCTCCAAAAAACCCAGTATATAGGCAAGACAACAACATCTCTTTCTAGGCGTTTAACGATGCATAAGCAACAGGGCTCCATTAAGGAACATATAATCTCTTCCCACAACCAAACCATCGCCAGAGAAATCCTAGTAAACAACACAGAAATCATCGATAGATACAGCGATAGCAGGCGGCTTGACGTTTGCGAGGCACTACACATCAAGAAGTCAACACCAGCAATCAACAGCCAATTATTGCACAACTATATTCTACCCACATCAAGACTCCGCTCCAATATAGAAGCATCAAGAAATATGGACCAATAGGCTTTCTACAAACACTTCTATTCAATATCCATTGTTTCGTTTTCTGTCTTGTGTTGATGAAATTAATACCCTATTAATACTCTTGTTCTGTCTTGTGTTGATGAAATTAATACCCTATTAATACCAGATCTTGTTCTTTCTTGTGTTAATGCTACATCACCCCTTCCACCTCACTCAAATGTAGATATAAAATCGGAGATGCGTAAGTTCTATTCAGTTGTGTATTTGTGAACTAAAGTCTTTGAAAATGTAATAAGTTTTACGAAACGCGCTCGTGTCGCGTCAGACTAGAAATAAAAATGAATTTTGGAGAATTGATTTTTGATTTACCTCCAACAGTGAAACGAAATGTACGAAAGATTGAGAAAATTCGTGTTAGAATTATTAATCTTACTTTTTCGGTCATATTTAATAATATATATATATATATATATATATATATATATATATATATATATATATATATATATATATATAAATATATATATATATATATATGTGTGTGTGTGTGTGTGTGTGTGTGTGTGTGTGTGTGTGTGTGTGTGTGTGTGTGTGTGTGTGTGTGTGTGTGTGTGTGTGTGTGTGTGTGTGTGTGTGTGGGTGTGTGTGTGGGTGTGTGTGTGTGTGTGTGTGTGTGTGTGTGTGTGTGTGTGTGTGTGTGTGTGTGGGTGTGTGTGTGGGTGTGTGTGTGTGTGTGTGTGTGTGTGTGTGTGTGTGTGTGTGTGTGTGTGTGTGTGTGTACTTTATAGATAGTCGAATATACCTTCACCTTCCTGGTGGTGAGTGGGAGGAGCTGTCATCAGACATCGGATGCTGCGCACTGATGATACAAAACATTTCAGAGCAACCAACACCCAATTTATGAAATATGAGTCCCACTTCAAAACACCTCGGTGTTGACAACGAGTTCCCGGTCTCATGCATGAGTCACAGCCTGACTGATCAGGAATCCTTCGGAGGTGTTCATCAAGTTCTTTCATGAACACTGTGAGAGATCAACTTGTTATGCCCCCTCCCTCCCTCCCCCCTCATGTTAGGAGGGATGGTGTTAACTCGTCTGGGGGCTATTTTGCACTTCCTGCCATGTCTCCTGGGCTCTAGTTGGTTTATATCCATAGACATATTTGGAATCCAGTAGCTCTAGTATTTTCCATGCTTAATTACATATCTTTCATGATGCCAGCGCTCTAAAGAATAAAGATTTTAAAACTTAAGCGGTGCCAATAATTTAGATATTTTTATTAACTTGATTCAGACAGTATAAGACATTGGCACGTTCTCCAGGTCAGCGACTTCTCTAGCTTTCAGCGTCTATCAATACTCCACCCCAGAGAGCATTAATGTCTTAAACATCGAGGAAAAAATATTAAAAGAAAACTTAAACATCATTGATAGGCATCTTTTGTTTCTATGGTTCAACTAACATATAATTTTTCTTGCAGTTTTGACAGTTACTTCACTGAGATCTTAAAGAGTACGGACTAACGACATCAAAACTCCCAAATCTTTCATATTGTGTTTCTTTCAATAGTTTGATTTGACTGTTTCTTATGTAATTTCTTGATATTTCCGTTTTTAGCCTACCCCGGGAACTGTAACTTCATGAAACATCATGTTTTTTCTGTGGCCCATTGAACGACCCGATTAGCCTAAGACTGCAGGTTTCTTGTGTCCTCTGTGTTGTCTACTCTCATGTAAATTTTAATGTCATCTGCAAATGATGATACTGTACTATATGCAGGCGATGAGTCACAATAACGTGGCTGAAGTATGTTGACCAGTCCACACACTAGAAATTGAAGGGACGACGACGTTTCGGTCCGTCCTGGACCATTCTCAATCGACTTAAGAATGGTCCAGGACGGACCGAAACGTCGTCGTCCCTTCAATTTCTAGTGTGTGGTCTGGTCAACATACTGTACTATAGTTTGAGTCGTTGTCTGTCTTCGATATGAGGAGAAGAAAGAGTACCGGAGCACGCACAGCACCCTGGGGGACTGTGCCTTTCACTGTGAATAACCTGACTTTTACCGTGTTGACTTGTATTCCCGGGGTTCTGTTCGTTAGAAAATTAAAGATACATTTTCTATTTAATCAGTAATTCCTTTCGTGCGTAATTTGTGAGCAATAACACCATGGTCACATTTGTCGGAAACTTTCGCAAAATCTGTGTATATTATACAAGCATTTTGCTTGTCTTCCATGGCATCTATGGCCATATCATAGTAGTCTAGCACTTGTGAGAGGAAAGAGCGCCCTGTTCTGAAGCCGTGTTGTTCAGGGTTATGGAGATGTTGTGACTTTATTGTAATCTCGGCATTCTTTCAAAGATTTTTAGGCAAGTAAAATTAGAGCTATTGGTCTAATTTATTTGCTCGTCTGTTTTACTACCTCCTATGTGGAGTGGCGCAATCTCCGCTGTTTTAAGTATATCGGGGATAACACCAGTATCTAGACTCCATCTCCAAAAGATGTTTATGGCCTGTGATATTGTTTTGTTTTAAATTTTCGATGAATATTGAATTCCAGGAGTATGTGTGCCTGGTGCAGGGAGCATGGGCATGCTGTTTATGGCTACTTCAAAGTCCAGTGGGGTTAGGGTGACATCTGGTATGTGGCTCCATGTTGGTGTCAACTTTCGTGAAGAATTAGTTTAGAACATTGATCTTTAATGTGTTCAGGGATTCATTGACTATATAATTGTAGTGTTGCTTCAGTATGTCACTCATTTCTTTGTTGTCATCTGAGAAAGTTGTTCAAGGACCAATGCTAGATATGGTTTTTGTTCTGGATTTTGCAAAGAAGTTTTACATAGTTTTACAATGTGATAACGCAAATCAAAGAGCATAATGATGGATAGATAAATCGTATTTTCCAGGACTGCCAAAAGCCATTGGAACTGTAATAATGAAATGACACATAACACGACAAAGGTTGGGACAAGAAGATGACTACTGTCATGCGTGAGGCAACATACACATTCATCATGCATGAGGCAACATACACATTCATCATGCATGAGGCAACATACACATTCATCATGCATGAGGCAACATACACATTCATCATGCATGAGGCAACATACACATTCATCATGCATGAGGCAACATACACATTCATCATGCATGAGGCAACATACACATTCATCATGCATGAGGCAACATACACATTCATCATGCATGAGGCAACATACACATTCATCATGCATGAGGCAGAGTCACTGCCAGCAGCTGTGTTATTATCATTCTGTTATACACATACATTAATGGTTTAGCTACGTCACAGTTTTATCATGTGGAGTAAAGATGGAGAAAATGATCCTAACAAAATAAAAAATGATTTAGGACAAGCTACACAGACCGTCTGAAAAAATGACTATGAGGAGAATAGAACTCGGTAGAGGCGACGTGATAAGAATGAGACAGGAATCCTGAGACCAACAAGAACAGGGAGAAAGGAATCAGCTCCTCGAGAGAGAAAATGATTGATTATACTCAACTCAGAACCAAACACTGAACACAAACACAACATAATAACATCACCTGTATACGTAAATTTGGCAACTATTCACGAACTTAATGAAGAGAAATGTTAACATATTATGAATATTTTATGTCTACCCATTTCCAGATGATGCAGCTCAGGTGAGATCTGGCGTAAAGAAACACAAACAAAATATAGAGAAAGCTGAGAGATTTACAACTAAACCAGATCCCGAACTGAGAGATAAATAAATACAGAGGGATCTAGAACGTAAAACACTATAAAACTGACGGTACAGAGGTGACATGATTAACACATACAAATTATTGATAGGCACTGATAAAACAGAAGACAAGAGTAATTGGAAAGAAGTGATAATCAAGGATAAGTCCAAACTCATTTTTCAACGCAATTAAGATGTGAAGTCTAATGTCGTTGTATGAGGCTGATGGAAAATAAAACTACGCGGATCAGGGGCCAGTTTTCGAACTTGCAAGTGAACTTTATAAGAATACACACACACACACACACACACACACACACACACACACACACACACACACACACACACACACACACACACACACACACACACACACACACACACACACACACACACACACACACACACACACACACACACACACACACACACACACACACACACACACACACACACACACACACACACACACACACACACACACACACACACACACACACACACACACACACACACACACACACACACACACACACACACACACACACACACACACACACACACACACACACACACACACACACACACACACACACACACACACACACACACACACACACACACACACACACACACACACACACACACACACACACACACACACACACACACACACACACACACACACACACACACACACACACACACACACACACACACACACACACACACACACACACACACACACACACACACACACACACACACACACACACACACACACACACACACACACACACACACACACACACACACACACACACACACACACACACACACACACACACACACACACACACACACACACACACACACACACACACACACACACACACACACACACACACACACACACACACACACACACACACACACACACACACACACACACACACACACACACACACACACACACACACACACACACACACACACACACACACACACACACACACACACACACACACACACACACACACACACACACACACACACACACACACACACACACACACACACACACACACACACACACACACACACACACACACACACACACACACACACACACACACACACACACACACACACACACACACACACACACACACACACACACACACACACACACACACACACACACACACACACACACACACACACACACACACACACACACACACACACACACACACACACACACACACACACACACACACACACACACACACACACACACACACACACACACACACACACACACACACACACACACACACACACACACACACACACACACACACACACACACACACACACACACACACACACACACACACACACACACACACACACACACACACACACACACACACACACAGTAGGTCGCCGCCGGTGGGAGACACGATTAGTGAGGTCCGTGGAAATTCGTCAATTTCTCGGGACATTGAAGGAGTATAGAGGCTAGATCATAGTATTTGGCCTCTCGCAGTGTGTAGCTAGCAGGGTGTACATAGCATAGTCATATCGCTAGCGATAGTGCGAAGATTTGGCGAAGAAACCAAAAGTGGAGCTAGGGCACCACCGGTGCATGTAAGTGTGTGACCTGACCGGGTGGGACGACCCGCCGTGGAGCTACCTGATTGTGCTGTGAGTGGTGACTGTGATCAGTGGTACAGTGAATTAGTGAACTGTCACATAACGATACAGTGACTGACTCCAGAGCTTTGTGTTGAAAGAGAAGAACGACCTCATCAATCTACCAGCACTTAGTGAATCACCTAGTGGGAGACAACGACGGATAACCATCTCATCATACATCGCTCATCTGGTTGTGTGAGCGGGAGGCAGACTGGTATGTACCCCTCTCTGGTCAATTAATCAGGTGTACAGATTGAGGTAAAAGATTATCAAATTCTCGTTCAGGATATCATATATATTTAAAAATCTCAGAGTGGCTCATTTAGGCAGAGGTAACGCATAAGGGATATCTTGACACATACACGCACACAAGTGTGCACACGCTAAAACAGACACACACACATACGGGCACACACACACACACACACAATTGTCCAGTCAGGGGAAAAGGCATTAACACTTGGGATAGGACCTTACTATCCCCCCCCCCCATCGGACCTGACCTGACTTAGTCGCCATCTCCGCCCCCCCACCCCCAGTCCCCCGCATCGCCCATACACACACTCTTCCCCTCCCCACTCTCCCTCTCTCCCACTCCCTCTCTCCCTCTCCCACTATCTCTCTCCTGCTCTCTCTCTCCTGCTCTCTCTCTCCTGCTCTCTCTCTCCTGCTCTCTCTCTCCTGCTCTCTTTCTCTCTCTCTCTCTCTCTCTCTCTCTCTCTCTCTCTCTCTCTCTCTCTCTCTCTCTCTCTCTCTCTCTCTCTCTCTCTCTCTCTCTCTCTCTCTCTCTCTCTCTCTCTCTCCCTCCCTCCCCCTCTCCCTCCCTCTCTTTCCTTCCCCCTCCCTCTCTTTCCTTCCCCCTCCCTCCCCCTCTCCCTCCCTCTCTTTCCTTCCCCCTCCCTCTCTGCCCACACACACACACACACACACACCTCCCCCCCCTCTCTCCCTCACCCGCTCTCTCCCTCACCCGCTCTCTCCCTCACCCACTCTCTCCCTCACCCACTCTCTCCCTCTCCTCTCTCTCCCTCCCGCCTCTCTCTCCATCTCCTCCCCCCCCCTCCCCTTCTACTTTCTTCTCACTTCAGTGGAAGGGTCGGATCCCCCCCCACCCACCCATTTATCTCTCCCTTTATCACTCCCTTTCTCTCTCTCTCTTTCTCTCTCTCTTCCTCTCTCTCTCTCCCTCCCCCATCCCAACAGGGTCAAGCATGGCAGCCAGAGGTCCCAGGGGAACAGGAAAGAGCCAAGGTGACGAGATGAAGGAAATGTTCGCCCAGTTTCTGGAGGACATCAAGAGTGAGATGCAAGAAATGATGCAGGAAATGAAGAACGAAATAAGCAACCTGAAAAGAGAGCTTACAGCAGCAAAGGAGGAGATTAGAGCCCTCAAAGAAAATGGTATCGAGGCTGAGAATCAGAAAACCACCCAGGGAGAAGGTGGTAATAGTTTTCTGGATGAGAATGCCACAATAAAAGCAACATTTGCGGAAATACTAAAAAAAAATAACTCTGAAGTAATGACTGCAGTGATGGAGGTGGCCATGAAAGCAGCCACCTCGCAGGAGGCGGCACGCTCCACTAGCCAACTGCTGGAAAGGAACAGATCAGTGGTTGCTGTGGGTATTAAGGAACAGGAAGGATCTAATAGGACAGAGTGGAGTGACAAGGACAAAGCAGCAGTGAATGAAGTATTAAAGGCACTAGACATGGAAGGGGCTGAGCATAGCATTGAGAAGGTTTTCAGGCTAGGCCGGTACAACAAAGACCGAGACCGAATGATAAAGATAGTGTTTGCAAACGAGAACACAAAGGAGAAGATCCTATCAAGGAAGAGCTCCCTGAAAAACGTGGGAAAATTAAAAAATGTATTCCTCCAATTGACATGACAAGGGAGGAGAGAGCCGTGGCGGCAGAAGCAAGGAAGAGGCGCAGGGCGAGAGGGGAAAACCAGGAAGTCACAGCTCCCAACCCAACACCCCCAGAGGCGAGGGGGGAACCCACAACCAGCTACCCAGTAACGCCAGAAGGGAGGACAACCCCGCCTCCCTCCTCTGCATAGAAAACCCCCCTACCCCAAACCCTCCCTGCCCCCACTCAAATGTTCAGCAAAATCTCCCTCCCCCCACACCCAATCCCCACCCTTCTACCCCACCCCTCCTCCCGAGTCCTCCCTCCCCCCCTTTCCTTCCCGTCCTCCCTCCCCTTTCACCCCATACCCTCCCTGTCCCTCCCCCTTCACTGGATCCCCCGCACCTCATCCCAGTATCCTCTGAGACCCTGTTATCCACCTCACAGGTCCTCACACCCATGGAACAGCCTCCCCCACCAGCAGAACACTCACCAAGGAGGCGATTTGAGAAGGGACAGAAGAAAGTGAGCCTCAAAGCGATGTACACAAACATAGATGGAATTACAAATAAAGCAAATGAGCTTGGAGAACTGGTACTAGAGGAAAACCCAGACATAATAGCCCTCACAGAAACAAAGATCACGAAAACGATAACAAATGCAGTGTTCCCACAGGACTATTATGTTATGAGGAAAGAGAGGGAAGGAAGAGGTGGGGGTGGTGTAGCTCTGCTGGTAAGACAAGGCTGGGATTTTGAGGAGATGGATATTCAGGGCTGTGAAGGTTTTAGTGACTACATAGCAGGTACTGTAACAAATGGAGGGAAAAAAATTATAGTCGTAGTCATATATAATCCACCACCAAATGACAGAAGACCTAGACAGGAATATGATAGAAACAACATGGCCACCATTAACATAATAGAAAGAGCAGCTTCTGTTGCTAGCAGGAATGGATCTGGACTACTAATTATGGGAGACTTCAACCATGGGAAGATAGATTGGAAGAACAGAGACCCGCATGGAGGACCAGAAACATGGAGAGCTAAGCTGCTGGACGTGGCAACAAGAAACTTTCTAAGCCAGCACACCAAAGAACCAACAAGAATGAGAGGAGAAGA
The DNA here is from genome assembly GCF_040958095.1 of Procambarus clarkii. NCBI lineage: Eukaryota > Metazoa > Arthropoda > Malacostraca > Decapoda > Cambaridae > Procambarus > Procambarus clarkii. The sequence goes on along the minus strand of NC_091168.1, from coordinate 38,159,076 downwards.
TGAACCAGCAATGCTTGATTTGATATTTACCCTAAATGAATGGGATATAAGGGAAGTTAAGATGGAAGCGCCCTTGGGAATGAGTGACCACAGTGTATTGAACTTTGAGTACCTGGTAGAGCTAGGACTTATCTCCCCCCAAAAAGAACTAGGAATCAAAAGGCTGGCATACCGAAAGGGGAATTATGAACAGATGAGAAGTTTCCTAAGTGAAATACCTTGGGACACAGACCTCAGAGACAAGTCTGTACAGGGTATGATGGACTATGTTACCCAAAAGTGTCAGGAGGCAGTAAACAGGTTCATCCCGGCCCAAAGGGAAAAATCCGAGAAGCAACAGAAGAATCCATGGTATAATAGGGCATGTATGGAAGCGAAGAAACTGAACAAAAAGGCGTGGAGGAACTTCCGGAATAACAGAACACCAGAAAGCAGAGAGAGATACCAGAGAACCAGGAATGAGTACGTCAGGGTGAGAAGAGAAGCAGAGAAAAATTTTGAAAATGATATAGCAAACAAAGCCAAGACCGAACCAAAGCTACTCCACAGTCACATCAGAAGGAAAACAACAGTGAAAGAACAGGTATTGAAACTTAGAACAGGCGAGGACAGGTATACAGAGAATGACAGAGAGGTGTGTGAGGAACTCAACAAGAGGTTCCAGGAGGTCTTCACAATAGAACAGGGTGAGGTCACTGTGCTAGGAGAAAGGGAGGTAAACCAGGCGGCCTTGGAGGAGTTCGAAATTACGAGAGAGCAGGTCAAGAGACACCTGCTGGATCTGGATGTTAGAAAGGCTGTTGGTCCAGATGGGATCTCACCATGGGTACTGAAAGAGTGTGCAGAGGCACTTTGCCTGCCACTCTCCATAGTGTATAGTAAGTCACTAGAGACGGGAGACCTACCAGAAATATGGAAGACGGCGAATGTGGTCCCAATATACAAAAAGGGCGACAGACAAGAGGCACTGAACTACAGGCCAGTGTCCTTGACTTGTATACCATGCAAGGTGATGGAGAAGATCGTGAGAAAAAACCTGGTAACACATCTGGAGAGAAGGGACTTCGTGACAAATCGCCAACATGGATTCAGGGAGGGTAAATCTTGCCTTACAGGCTTGATAGAATTCTACGATCAGGTGACACAGATTAAGCAAGAAAGAGAGGGCTGGGCGGACTGCATTTTCTTGGATTGTCGGAAAGCCTTTGACACAGTACCGCATAAGAGGCTGGTACATAAGCTGGAGAGACAGGCAGGTGTAGCTGGTAAGGTGCTCCAGTGGATAAGGGAGTATCTAAGCAATAGGAAGCAGAGAGTTACGGTGAGGGGTGAGACCTCCGATTGGCGTGAAGTCACCAGTGGAGTCCCACAGGGCTCTGTACTCGGTCCTATCTTGTTTCTGATATATGTAAATGATCTCCCGGAGGGTATCGATTCATTTCTCTCAATGTTTGCGGACGATGCTAAAATTATGAGAAGGATTAAAACAGAAGAGGACTGTTTGAGGCTTCAAGAAGACCTAGACAAGCTGAAGGAATGGTCGAACAAATGGTTGTTAGAGTTTAACCCAACCAAATGTAATGTAATGAAGATAGGTGTAGGGAGCAGGAGGCCAGATACAAGGTATCATCTGGGAGAGGAAATTCTTCAGGAGTCAGAGAAGGAAAAAGACTTGGGGGTTGATATCACGCCAGACCTGTCTCCTGCAGCACATATCAAGCGGATAACATCAGCGGCATATGCCAGGCTGGCCAACATACGAACGGCATTCAGAAACTTGTGTAAAGAATCATTCAGAACTTTGTATACCACATATGTCAGGCCAATCCTGGAGTATGCAGCCCCAGCATGGAGTCCATATCTAGTCAAGGATAAGACTAAACTGGAAAAGGTTCAAAGGTTTGCCACCAGACTAGTACCCGAGCTGAGAGGTATGAGCTACGAGGAGAGACTACGGGAATTAAACCTCACTTCGCTGGAAGACAGAAGAGTTAGGGGGGACATGATCACCACATTCAAGATTCTGAAGGGATTGATAGGGTAGATAAAGACAGTCTATTTAACACAAGGGGCACACGTACTAGGGGACACAGGTGGAAACTGAGTGCCCAAATGAGCCACAGAGATATTAGAAAGAACTTTTTTAGTGTCAGAGTGGTTGACAAATGGAATGCATTAGGAAGTGATGTGGTGGAGGCTGACTCCATACACAGTTTCAAGTGTAGATATGACAGAGCCCAGTAGGCTCAGGAACCTGTACACCAGTTGATTGACAGTTGAGAGGCGGGACCAAAGAGCCAACGCTCAACCCCCGCAAGCACAAATAGGTGAGTACAAATAGGTGAGTACACACACACAAAAGAAAACGAAATCAGACAAAAGGAAAAATCTATTAGAAGCCCCCATGGGGATGAGCGCCCAAATATACTATTTGAGTATAATAACCTTCCTATGGTAGGGACCAGAGGGCAAAGGGCTGGCATACTGTAGATAAACATATGATATGATAGGTACCAGGACCTATTCTATTTCTGATATACGTAAACGATATGAGTATACACTCATTCCTCTCAATGTTTGCTGATGATGCTAAAATTACGAGAAAGATTAAGACAGAAGATAAAAAGAGAGTACAAGATGACCTTGACAAATTGAAGGAAAGGTCCAACAAATGGCTGCTAAAGTTAAACTCAAGCAAGTGCAAAGTAATGACGATAGGTGTTGGTAGCATGGTACCGGTCACAAGATACCAGTTGGGAGAGGCAATTCAAAGAAAGAGGGAAGATCACCACCTACAAAATTCACAGAGCACAACTAGGTGAGTACAACCAGGTGAATACACCCCCACCCCGCATAAACCCCCCATCAAGGTGTTCCGCCCCAAGTCTGCTTTACAAACACTAAGAGCTGTCATTCTAACCACTTGGACTGGACGGTAGAGCAACGGTCTCGCTTCATGCAGGTCAGAGTTCAATTGAAAAAATCCACAAAGGCAGTGACGAGGATTCGAACCCACGTCCGATAGCATCCCAGACGCTGCCTTAATCGACTGAGCTACGACATGGTAAAACAATTGCAACCAGAAATTCTACTGAATTTACTGGGATCCTGCAGCCTCTCCGAGACACAAACCAGGATTTTACAAAATTCCTCCATGCACTCATGCAATATATAACAGAGCTATTGACATAGCTCGAGTGCATGGGGGGAGTTGTGTAAAATCCTGGTTTGTGTCTCGGAGAGGTTGCAGGATCCCAGTAAATTCAGTAGAATTTCTGGTTGCAATTGTTTTACCATGTCGTAGCTCAGTCGACTAAGGCAGCGTCTGGGATGCTATCGGACGTGGGTTCGAATACCCGTCATGGCCCTTGTGGATTTGTTCATATAATGCATCACGCTATAGTGATTTCTGTGTGTAAGTCAGAGTTCAATCCCCGACCGTCCAAGTGGTTGGGCACCATTCCTTCCCCCCTCCCCATCCCATCCCAAACCCTCATCCTAACCCCTTCCCAGTGCTATATAGTCAAAATGACTTGGCACTTTCACCTGATAATTCCCTCCCGCTAAACCTGCATAGAGAATGACGTCACCCACACGTAGTGTAATATATTAATATTAATATCCTACTAAACAAAGCCGGTCTAATTACCACCAAGCTCATTATCGTGATTACTAACGACTCTGTGAGACCATCCCCACCGTTTAAGAAAGGTCATCAGCGTAAATCTGGCCTTAAGTTAAATTACAAAAAATTCGTCCACACCGCCCCATCTTCTCTCTCTCTCTCTCTCTCACTCTCTCTCTCTCTCTCTCTCTCTCACTCTCAAGACGATTAATGACTGTACAAAAATCATAAAGTTGAAGTAATACATAAATAATGTCTTCCCTCTTTGTGCAGCTCAGGTCCCGGGAGTATTGACTCTCCTGACACACTGGTCTGTGTCTTCCTTAACAAAGTGATCTGTATCTCACCTAACAAAGTGGTCTGTGTTCTCTTAACAAAGTGGTCTGTGTTCTCTTAACAAAGTGGTCTGTGTTTCCCTTAACAAATTGGTATGTGTCTCCCCTAACAAAGTGGTCTGTGTCTCCCTTAACAAAGTGGCCTGTGTTTCCCCTAACAAAGTGGTCTGTGTCTCCCTTAACGAAGTGATCTGTATCTCACCTAACAAAGTGGTCTGTGTTCTCTTAACAAAGTGGCCTGTGTTTCCCCTAACAAAGTGGTCTGTGTTCTCTTAACAAAGTGGTCTGTGTTTCCCCTAACAAAGTGGTCTGTGTTCTCTTAACAAAGTGGTCTGTGTTTCCCCTAACAAAGAGCTCTGTGTTTCCCCTAACAAAGTGGTCTGTATTTCCCCTAACAAAGTGGTCTATGTTTGTTCTAACAAAGTCTTCTGTCTGTCTCCCTTAACAAAGTTCTCTGTGTTTCTATTAACAAAGTGGTCTGTAACTTCCCCCTCAGAGAGAGTTGTGGCGCTTCTCCCGGACTTTTCGATCCATCTCTTTGCAAAGTGGTGTTTGTATCTCCGCCCCCATCTCTCTACACACATACTGGCACTAGACTATAGTCTATAGACACCTCAAAATTGTTTTTATTTTCTCTAGAAACTAGAAGTAAAACATAAGAATGACAGGACAAATGTGACTTCTGTGTAAAATGATATTGTCCTAGTTTGGGAGAATGGACCAGAGTGATTAACTCTTCAGTTTGATGAGTGTACACTAAGACAGGTACACTCTTCACAGAAGCGTCAGGACTTTCATCTTTGAGACGACGTATTAAATTCTGTTTCTGGGCGATTCTAGGCATTTTTACCATCATGTGCAAAGTTCTTAGTTCTGAGGCGCCATTTCTGTCGTTTATTCATAGACCCATAACTTTGGGAGTTATACATTTTTGCGTCTAAATTTTCCGCATATTTTGAAGGCCATATTGACTCATTTTTTTTTTACAGTAAACTATACTCTATTAATATATCTTCAGGAGTCCTGACTCCTTCTGAAGATGTATTAATATACGAAAGTACTTAAGGAAATTCCTTTTTCAATTCTTCCTCCGTGGTCTGACACTGTCATTCATGTATATATATATATATATATATATATATATATATATATATATATATATATATATATATATATATATATATATATATATATATATATATATATATATATATACATATATATATATATATATATATATATGACTGAAAACTCACACCCCAGAAGTGACTCGAACCCATACTCCCAGGAGTAACGCAACTGGTAACTACAGGACGCCTTAATCCGCTTGACCATCACGACCGGACAATAAGGAAGTAATAGCCGAAGCTATTTGAACCACTTTCTTATTGTCTGGGCGTGATGGTCAAGCGGATTAAGGAGTCCTGTAGTTACCAGTTGCGTTGCTCCTGGGAGTATGGGTTCGAGTCACTTCTGGGGTGTGAGTTTTCAGTCGCATATAGTCCTGGGGACCATTCTGGCTTGTTCGCATTTGTGTTCCTCACGTGTGCCCCAAAGAATGAGGTGATTTGATAAAATGCTATGCCCAAGATTACCATCCGAGTGCCGGCGGAGAAGTGGTTCAAATAGCTTCGGCTATCACTTCCTTATTGTCCGGTCGTGATGGTCAAGCGGATTAAGGCGTCCTGTAGTTACCAGTTGCGTTACTCCTGGGAGTATGGGTTCGAGTCACTTCTGGGGTGTGAGTTTTCAGTCACATATAGTCCTGGGGACCATTCAGGCTTGTTCACACAAACACATATATATATATATATATATATATATATATATATATATATATATATATATATATATATATATATATATATATATATATATATATATATATATATATATATATATATTAACAATCTTTTGACAACACCCACCAGTGGGCCTCGAACCCAGAAAGCACAACTACCTTCCAGTAGCTGCCATAACTAGTACGCCTTAACCCACTACACCACATCAGACCCTTAAAAGAAGTAGAGATTTCGAGGTATATATGCACCTCAAATATCCCCACTTCCCAAGGGCACCAGATAAGTGAGTCTATGTTTAAGGCGTACTAGTTATGGCAGCTACTGGAAGGTAGTTGTGTTTTCTGGGTTCGAGGCCCACTGGTGGGTGTTTCCAAAGATTGTTAATCTTCACCTGTTTTTTAAGCAAGTACGGGCTTATATATATATATATATATATATATATATATATATATATATATATATATATATATATATATATATATATATATATATATATAGTAATCGATGGTAATCACGTGTTTATTTTCGTGATATACACACACACACACACATATATATATATATATATATATATATATATATATATATATATATATATATATATATATATATATATATATATATATATATATATATATATTGGTAGCAGTCTTTCCTGTAGACATATATTATTAAATATGACCGAAAAAGTAAGATTAATAATTCTAACACGAATTTTCTCAATCTTTCGTACATTTCTTTTCACTGTTGGAGGTAATTCAAAAATCAATTCTCCAAAATTAATTTTTATTTCTAGTCTGACGCGACACTTGAGCGCGTTTCGTAAAACTTATAACATTTTCAAAGACTTTACACATACACAACTGAATAGAACTTACATATCTCCGATTTGTTTATATCTACATTTGAGTGAGGTGGATGGGGTGAGGTGGTATTTAATAGGGTATTAATTTCATCAACACGAAACAATGGGTATTGAAATGGAAGTGGTTGTAGAAAGCCTATTGGTCCATATTTCTTGATGCTTCTATATTGGAGCGGAGTCTTGAGGTGGGTAGAATATAGTTGTGCATTAATTGGCTGTTGATTGCTGGTGTTGACTTCTTAATGTGCAGTGCCTCGCAAACGTCAAGCCGTCTGCTATCGCTGTATCTATCAATGATTTCTGTGTTGTTTACTAGGTTTTCTCTGACGATGGTTTGGTTGTGGGAAGAGATTATATGTTCCTTAATGGAGCCCTGTTGCTTATGCATCGTTAAACGCCTAGAAAGAGATGTTGTTGTCTTGCCTATATACTGGGTTTTTTGGAGCTTACAGTCCCCAAGTGGGCATTTGAAGGCATAGACGACGTTGGTCTCTTTCAAAGCGTTCTGCTTTGTGTCTGGAGAGTTTCTCATGAGTATGCTGGCCGTTTTTCTGGTTTTATAGTAAATCGTCAGTTGTATCCTCTGATTTTTGTCTGTAGGGATAACGTTTCTATTAACAATATCTTTCAGGACCCTTTCCTCCGTTTTATGAGCTGTGGAAAAGAAGTTCCTGTAAAATAGTCTAATAGGGGGTATAGGTGTTGTGTTAGTTGTCTCTTCAGAGGTTGCATGGCTTTTCACTTTCCTTCTTATGATGTCTTCGAGGAAACCATTGGAGAAACCGTTGTTGAATAGGACCTGCCTTACCCTACAGAGTTCTTCGTCGACTTGCTTCCATTCTGAGCTGTGGCTGAGAGCACGGTCGACATATGCGTTAACAACACTCCTCTTGTACCTGTCTGGGCAGTCGCTGTTGGCATTTAGGCACATTCCTATGTTCGTTTCCTTAGTGTAGACTGCAGTGTGGAAACCTCCGCTCTTTTTCATGACTGTTACATCTAGAAAGGGCAGCTTCCCATCCTTTTCCATCTCGTAAGTGAAACGCAGCACGGAACTCTGCTCAAAAGCATTGAGCAGAGTTCCGTGCTCTGAGTGATGAAATTAATACCCTATTAAATACCACCTCACCCCGTCCACCTCACTCAAATGTAGATATAAACAAATTGGAGATATGTAAGTTCTATTCAGTTGTGTATGTGTAAAGTCTTTGAAAATGTAATAAGTTTTACGAAACGCGCTCAAGTGTCGGGTCAGACTAGAAATAAAAATGAATTTTGGAGAATTGATTTTTGAATTACCTCCAACAGTGAAAAGAAATGTACGAAAGATTGAGAAAATTCGTGTTAGAATTATTAATCTTACTTTTTCGGTCATATTTAATAATATATATATATATATATATATATATATATATATATATATATATATATATATATATATATATATATATATATATATATATATATATATATATATATATATATATATATATATATATATATATATATATATATATATATATTATATATATATATTATATATATAATATATATATATATATTATATATATATATATATATATATATATATATATATATATATATATATATATTATAATATATATATATATATATATATATATATATATATATATATATTTATATATATATATTATATAATATATATATTTATATATATATTATATAATATATATATTTATATATATATTATATAATATATATATATATATATATAATATATATATATATATATATATAATATATATATATATATATATATATATATATATATATATATATATATTATATAATATATATATATATATATTATATAATATATATATATAATATATATATATATATATATATATATATATATATTATATAATATATATATATAATATATATATATATATATATATATATATTATATAATATATATATATATATATATATATATATATATATATATGTGTGTGTGTGTGTGTGTGTGTGTGTGTGTGTGTGTGTGTGTGTGTGTGTGTGTGTGTGTGTGTGTGTGTGTGTGTGTGTGTGTGTGTGTGTGTGTGTTTGTTTAAATCACGAAAAATAAACGCGTGATTAAAAATGTGACGGTGTCAGACCACGGAGGAAAATTGAAACAGGAATTTCCTTAAGTACTTTCGTATATTAATACATCTTCAGAAGGAGTGGTTTTACAGGTCTTTACAGAGTGAAGATGTATTAATATACGAAAGTACTTAAGGAAATTCCTGTTTCAATTTTCCTCTTTGGTCAGACACTATCACATTTTTAATCACGTGTTTATTTTCGTGATATACACACATATATATATATTATTAAATATGACCGAAAAAGTAAGATTAATAATTGTAACGCGAATTTTCTCAATATTTCTAATGTTTCTTTTCACTGTCGAAGGTAATTGAAAAATCAATTCTTTAAAATTCATTTTTATTTCTAGTCTGACGCGACGCTTGAACGCGTTTCGTAATTACTTATTACATTTTCAAAGACTTTAGTTTACACACACACAACTAAAGCCTGCAAACACTAAACAGAGTTCTTCTATGCTATAATTTTAAACAGCTTTCATCTTATATACCTGCATTTGGGTGAGGTGATATGTTACAACAGTTTTGGATGAGGTGAACAAAACTTTCAACACAAGACAGAACACGAAACAATGGGTATATATATTGGATAAATTAAAGGGAAGAATGGAAGTAACTGCAAAGGGCCTATTGGCTCATATTTCTTGATGCTTCTATATTGGTGCTGAGTCTTGAAGTGGGTAGAATATAGTTGTGCATTAATTGGCTGTTGATTGCTGGTGTTGACTTCCAGATGTGTAGTGCCTCGCAGATATCAAGCCGCCTGCTATCGCTGTATCTATCGATGATTTTTGTGTTGTTTGTTAAGATTATTCTGGTGATGGTCTGGTTGTGGGAAGAGATTATATGTTCTTTAATGGAGCCCTGTTGCTTATGCACCGTTAATCGCCTGGAGAGAGATGTTGTTATCTTGCCTATATACTGAGTTCTTTGAGGCTTACAGTCCCCAAGTGGGCATTTGAAGGCATAGGCGACGTTGGTCTCATTTAAAGCGTTCTGCTTTGTGTCTGGAGAGTTTCTCATGAGTACGTTGGCGGTTTTTTGGGTTTTATAGTAAATCGTCAATTGTATCTTCTGATTTTTGTCTGTAGGGATAACGTTTCTACTAACTATCTTTCAGGACCCTTTCCTCCGTTTTATGAGCTGTGGAAAAGAAGTCCCTGTAAAATAGTCTAATAGGGGGTATAGGTGTTGTGTTAGTTGTCTCTTCAGAGGTTTCATGGCGTTTCACTTTCCTTCTTATGATGTCTTCCACGAAACCATTGGAGAAGCCGTTGTTGACTAGGACCTGCCTTACCCTACAGAGTTCTTCATCATCTTTCTTCCATCCTGAGCTGTGGCTGAGAGCACGGTCGACATAAGCGTTAACAACACTCCTCTTGTACCTGTCTGGGCAGTAACTGATGGCATTGAGGCACATTCCTATGTTTGTTTCCTTAGTATAGACTGCAGTGTGGAAACCTCTGCTCCTTTCCATGACTGTTACTTCTAGAAAGGGCAGCTTCCCATCTTTCTCCATCTCGTAAGTGAAACACAACACAGAATTCCGCTCAAGTGCCTCTTTCAGCTCTTGCAGATGTTTGACATCAGGTACCTGTTTGAAATTTTTGTCAACATCCCTGCAGTATATGGCCAGTTTCAAGTTCATGTCGACTAAGACCTTCTGTTCGATGGTACCCATGTAGAAGTTTGCAAACAGGACACCTAGGGGAGAACCCATGGCGACCCCATCTACTTGCTTATACATGTGCCCATCCGGGCTCAAGAAGGGTGCCTCTTTAATACAAGGTTGGAGTAATTTCCTTAGAATGTTTTCTGGTATGTCAAGAGGAGTACAGGCCGGATCACGATACACTCTGTCCGCTATCATCCCAATTGTTTCATCCACAGGTACGTTGGTAAACAGTGATTCTACGTCCAACGAGGCTCTTATCCCTGCGGCCTGTGTTCCCCGCAGTAAGTCAACAAATTCCTTTGGAGAATTCAGGCTGAAGGCGCAAGGGACATAAGGGATCAACAAGCCGTTGAATCGCTTTGCTAGTCTGTACGTGGGTGTAGGTATCTGGTTGATGATTGGCCGAAGTGGGTTTCCAGGCTTGTGTGTCTTGACTTTTCCATACGCATACCCAGGTTTGTATTCGTGGAATACAGTTTGGAACCAGCCATTAGGAGGACTCCCGAACACCTTCACTTTTTTTTCCATCACATTTAATGGGGGCCTGTCCTAATAGCCTCACTCAGGTACTGATACTAGAACATCAATTTGTGGTAAGTGTACTTGGCCTTGATACAGTTGCTTTTCATTATTTTCATAACTTTTAATATTTATATGGTGCTGTGTGTATTGTGCATTCCGAGGGTAACATATTGTGTGTTGGATAACTGTGGATTACGTGGTTACTGGTGGCCACAGTCACTCTCTTAATTGGTCGTCCATCCCTCAGTGTTATTACTCGTGTATTCCACCTTTTTCGTCCCTAGGATATTTCTCAAATTCAGACAGATATCATTTTGGTACTTTGGTTTGTCTTCGGGCCACGCACCCTATCTTCTGCAATCCGACCAAAGGAGGATACAGAGGGCCATAGTTCCTTTAGCACGGACTATGCTGTTGAGTTGGGACCTCAACAGCAGTTCTCGTCACCAGTTGATACTCGCACCCCTACACGTCGTTCAGAGATGATGATATTTACTTAGGTAGGGAATTAGCTTTCTTTTTTCAAAGCACAAAGAACGCTAATTCTGTAAGTATCATATAATTAAGTAGGAAACCCCTTGCATCTGTCCTATAGAGGCCCGGCAAGATATCCCTACATTCTTGGACTACCCTTTCACTTTTGAAACAATTAAAAGTTTCATTTGTTTTCGAAACTATCGGTTTCATTTCTTTAGAAGGATTTTCTTGCCCTTAATCTCTTATATTGAGTACCCGGTACAAGATTTCCCTGCGATTTTGATTGACTAATTATTTAACATCTAATATTAACGTTAATTGTTAACGATTAAATTTCCACAGGATAGTTACCAGTTGCCACGTCATCCTGTTACTGACACTTATAATATCACAGGTATATTCGCTGTACATTTATTTGTTATCTCAAAATGTTTCGTCTCTCAGCATTTCGTAGTGATCCAGCAAGTGAAGAAGGGAACTTAATTCGTGCCAGGAAAACCGAATTACAAACTCTAGCACATGAGTATCACCTAGATATTCCCCATGGAGCCAACAAAAGTGACTTGCACAACATTATCTTGGACCACCTCTTAGATGAAGGAATTATAGACTCTGATGCTCACAAAAACTATTCTATTGCAGATCGACATGCTCTGGCAGCTATGAAGTTAAAGCTCGAATTAGCGAAAATAGAGCGTGAACAACAAAAAGAAGCTCTACAACAACAGAAAGAAGCTCTCCAGATAAAGAAAGAAGAGGCTGCCCTAAAGGAACATGAGGCTGCCCTAAAGGAACATGAGGCTGCCCTAAAGAAAGAAGAACAGGAATGTGAGGTTGCCCTACAACGTGAGAGGGGAACAGCTTGAAACAAGAAAAACGTCACCTGGAGATGCAACGTGAGCACGATAAGAAGCAAGCTGAGAGTGTTCTAGCATATCGTCAACAAGAACTCACCTTGGAAACTAGACACCACAATCAGCGCCAACAAGCTACAGCTAGTCTTCCAGTAAGCTTCAATGTCTCTCATGCAAGTAAGTTAATGCCACCATTCGATGAGACAGAGATAGATGTGTTTTTTACTACTTTTGAGGCCCTAGCTAAAAAACTTAGCTAGCCTGAAGATCAATGGTCTACCCTTCTCAGAGTGCATCTCACAGGTAGAGCTGCAGTTACTCTCAGTACCTTAGCGTCTGAGAATGACTACCAAACCCTGAAGCAAGCAGTTTTGGACGCCTACCATCTCTCCACCGAAAGCTACAGACGAAAATTCCGTGATTATCTAAAGGCAAGTACCACCACCTTTTTAGAATTTGCCAATACTAAGAAAAGATATTTCATGAGATGGCTGGAAGCAGCACATGTCTCTACATTTTCAGAACTCGTCAACCTCATTCTAGTTGAGGAATTCTTTAGACGTGTTCCCCCTTCCATCCGTTTATATTTAGCAGACAAAGAAGAAACCGACTACATCAGATGTGCGAAGTCGGCTGACACCTACAGTCTTATACACCGGCTAACACCTGACCCACCTTCCAGTAAAAAGTCTTGGTCTAGTTATGCCAAAGTGAGTACCGATCAGGCGAGCTCTCAATTGTATTGTAAGTATTGCAAGCTCTATGGACATACCATAGATAAATGTGGAAAAGCCCAATACAAAGGCTATAGTGAAACTCCTAAACTCAAACCGACTCCTCCTATGTCTGGTAAGCCTGTGATGAATGTTGGTGTTCCTGTTAATGATCTTTCTCTCTTCAGCAAACACCTGTACCCTGGAACTGTCTCTGTCAACAGTACAGATTCGGAGGGACGTTACAAATTGAAGATCTTGAGGGACACAGCGGCTCTTCAGTCAATAATATTGAAATCGGCTGTGCCTAACATCACCTTCACCGGGGAAACCATCCTTATCACTGACCTCACTGCTACCACTCCGTATCCACTCGCCAGAGTCCACCTGGATTGTCCTTTTGTGACCGGTGAAGTCCAAGTCGCCATCAGGGAAAAGCCTTTTCCCATGTCAAGGGTACAACTTCTCCTGGGCAACGACTTGGCCGAAGATCAGCAACCTTCCAACTTGATCATCATGGACAAACACCAGATATGTGACTCTGTAGTGGACAACCCCATCTTGAAGTATGTTCCAACAGAGGTCCAAGAAAGTGATAAAGTCTCTCCTCCGGTTTTGGTGATAACCCGTGCACAAGCTGCACGCCCGCAATCAGATGACTCTACTGCTACCTCTGTCCCTCAAGACCCTCAGAATCTACCACCGAATCTTACTATGTTGGAGTTCCGTAAGTTACAGAGGGAGGATCCTTCACTTACACCATTATTCTTCCAGGCCGAGACTCAATCTGAGAGTATCCCTGGGATCTTCCTAGAGAATCAGTTGCTCTACCGCAGGTACAGACCCAGTAAGCTGACGGAGGATGACGATTGGGCAAATGTCGACCAACTAGTAGTTCCCACCAGCCTACAGCCCGATATTCTACACCTGGCCCACGGAGCGCTTTCTCACTATGGTTTTAACAAAACCTATCACGGAATCAGACAAGACTACTGGCCAGGTATGGTTAAAGATGTCAGAAGATATGTACAACAGTGTCATACATGTCAGATGGCAGGAAAACCTAACATCCCGATTCCCAAGGCTCCTTTAATTCCTATCCAGGTGCCTTCGGAACCTTTTCACAGACTCAAAATAGACTGTGTTGGTCCTTTACCCCGGACCAGTTCTGGCAACACATATATACTAACCATCCTGTGTCCAACCACCAGATTCCCCATAGCAGTTCCTGTAAAGAACATTACGGCCGCTACGGTGGTAAAACTACTATTGAAGATATTTACCCAATATGTATTTCCTAGGGAGATTCAAAGTGACTGTGGCACTAACTTCACCAGTGATCTCTTCAAGAAGACACTGGAAGAATTCAACATCACTCAGGTATTGTCCAGCCCCTATCATCCTGCTTCACAGGGTTCTTTTGAACGTAGTCACCAAACGATAAAATCACTCCTAATGAAATTTTGCAATGAAACCATGAAAGATTGGGATAAACAACTTGACATCATCATGTGCATTTTCAGAAGTCTCCCAAATGAGTCTCTAGGAGTATTTCCTTACGAGATGCTCTACGGACGTAAGTGCCGTACTCCTCTCAAAGCTTTTAAAGACTCTACATAATGCCACCTTCAGTGACCCTCAGCATGTGCCCCAGTTTCTTCAAAACTTAAAGCACATTCTAGGGAGAGTACGTAAATTTGCTAATGACAATTTATTGAAAGCTCAAAGTAGGATGAAGACTCATTTTGACCAACGCAGCAAAGTCAGGAAATTTAAACCAGGAGACTTCTTGTTGGCATATTTTCTCATCCCAGGTTCTCTATTACAAAATAAGTTTTCAGGACCCTACCGCATCAAGGAGTGCAGAAACAACCACACCTACGTTCTTGAGACGCCAGATAAGAGGCGGAGGACCCAGTTGTGCCACGTCAATCTTCTAAAGGAGTATAAAGGTATTCCCCCCACTGTGCTAATATCACTCTCCACTTTCAAAGATCCATACCTCCACAGTGAGACCTGCCCTGCTTCTCCTACGGAAAGGCCTTCCAACTCGGAAATCCTTAATGATCTTCCTAAATATTTACAGGATGGTAATAAAGCTCCTCTGCTATGTTCTGATCCCATTCTCGCCTCTCCATATATCACGAAGCCCTTCATCATCAATGTTGACGCCAGTGGTACCGGCATCGGGGGGCGTCTTAATGCAACAACGAGGCGAGGAGGTTCTTCCTGTCAGCTACTACAGCTACAAGTTGAAGCCTCACCAGAAGAACTACAGCACTATAGAAAAGGAACTCCTCTCCATCGTCCTGAATCTGCAACATTTCGAACCTTACCTGCAGGGAAATCGGTCTATTACCATCTACTCGGACCACAATCCCCTAAGGTTCCTACAACAGGCCCAAATCAGCAATCAACGTCTTCTATGCTGGGCTCTGTACTTGCAGAATTTTAATCTGGAGATCTACTTCATGAAGGGTACGGACAACGTCATAGCCGACGCCCTCTCCAGAGTCTATGAGGTAGAGACAGCTACTCCTACCTCTAAACCAGCTACTGAAGTAACCTAACTCGTAAGAGGAGGCTTCGGCGGAGAGCTGTTACGATAATCTCCTTCAAGAGAGATTTGGACTCCTCTTTCCTATCGTCATGTTACTTCAGTACATCTACAACATCTAGATACTACAATCAAGAGTAGTACATATTTAGTAAAAACATTTCTGTTAGGTGCATACGTATCAGACACTCACTCTCCACCTTCCCCCCCCCCACACCCCCTCACTGTCACCACTCCACCTTCGTCGATCATCAAACCACTACTTCCAGCCAGCATGCTTCTGATTGGTGAATCGACGTCTGCACCTCTGCACTTCAGCGCCATCTACATAGCCGATGACTGAGCATGCACAAGATATTGAAATTAGAATATCCTGTGCTCTCAAAGCTTATACAACCATCTGATATACACTCTGTTTATTAGTGGATGTTTTCAGCCAGCGCTTTATTCTCAGCACCTGTTAATTCATTTTTGGTCTTTATTCATTTTAGAATAACGTAACCACTGTTTTATTTTATGTTATTTTTTTACTTTATAATCTTGTTTGTTTGCACTGTACATAGCCTAGGGATTGTCTTTGTTCATATTTATTTTCAAGTTAATTAAATTTTCATTGTTCATATGATTTGTTTTGCGTGTTTTCCGTTACTTTACCACAGGAGGCAACAGCCACGCAGTCAACTTTTTTTTTGTAAATGTGATTGGCATTGACACCAGCCATTAGGAGGACTACCGAACACTT